>NC_041382.1:9601641-9626027 GCF_002162155.2 Triticum dicoccoides | reverse complement strand
GGGGGGCGAGTGTGCATGTTTGTCTAAAACATTTCAACAGTTATAATGCAACTAGTGGAAATAATATACCTATGTCAACAAATGTGGTGGCTTGTTTTGTTTGCTTGTTATTTTAATACTACAATATTCGTATGGCGCACTAACTGAAAAAATCAAAGTGTATCATATTTTCTCTGTTTCTATTTTTGAATTGTGTTACTTACATCATATCTCTAAACTAAAGTTATGTTATATACAAAGTCATAAGGAAATTTGTGTATTCTGTTATGTTATATTTCTTTTGTCACAATTTGAATTTTGTATGGAAATTATATATCAGAACACGTATGTTTATATACAACTAATTTGGACCGGTATACTTCGCATGAAGAAGTACAACAGGACACGACCCTCCCCTTCCTCCCTCTGTGTCGCTCCCGCAAGGCGGACAGAGGCAAAACCTAAATCGGTGTTGCCCTTAGCTCCTCCCCCTTACACCTCGTCCCTCACCGGCACCCGAGGGCGCGGCCGAGCAAAGCCTAGTCATTGCCAGTGGCGGTGGAACCTTTGTGTCCTCCCGCATGGTAGGTGCTAGTGCGGGCTAGCTCCCCGGGCCGGAGCATGGTGCTGGGGTCAAGCATATTGGCGGCACGCCTGGGTGACTCTGCCTCCCCGTAGCGGACAACTAGGTGGTACGACACGCCTGGGTCACCATTATAGCGGCAGCACTGCCAGATCGGGGACAAGGCAGTGGGGCCATGGGCGGTGATGTCTACTACGCAACCTTCTTCTTGTAGACGTTGTTGGGCCTCCAAGTGCAGAGGTTTGTAGGACAGTAGCAAATTTCCCTCAAGTGGATGACCTAAGGTTTACCAATCCGTGGGAGGCGTAGGATGAAGATGGTCTCTCTCAGACAACCCTTCAACCAAATAACAAAGAGTCTCTTCTGTCCCCAACACACCCAATACAATGGTAAATTGTATAGGTGCGCTAGTTCGGCGAAGAGATGATGATACAAGTGCAACATGCATGGTAGATATGGGTATTTGCAATCTGAAAATATAAAAACAGCAATGTAACTAATGATAAAAGTGAGCACAAACGGTATTGCAATGCTAGGAAACAAGGCCTAGGGTTCATACTTTCACTAGTGCAAGTTCTCTCAACAATAATAACATAATTGGATCATATAACTATCCCTCAACATGCAACAAAGAGTCACTCCAAAGTCACTAATAGCGGAGAACAAACGAAGAGATTATTGTAGGGTACGAAACCACCTCAAAGTTATCCTTTCTGAGCGATCTATTCAAGAGTTCGTAGTAAAATAACACGAAACTATTATTTCCGTTCAATCTATCATAGAGTTCTTACTAGAATAACACCTTAAGATACAAATCAACCAAAACCCTAATGTCACCTAGATACTCCAATGTCACCTCGAGTATCCGTGGGTATGATTATACGATATGCATCACACAATCTCAGATTCATCTATTCAACCAACACAAAGTACTTCAAAGAGTGCCCCAAAGTTTCTACCGGAGAGTCAAGACGAAAACGTGTGCCAACCCCTATGCACAAGTTCACAAACGGAACCCGCAAGTTGATCACCAAAACATACATCAAGTGTTCTCAAATCCTTAAAGACTCAATCTGATAAGATAACTTCAAAGGGAAAACTCAATCCATTACAATGGAATAGAGGGGGAGAAACATCATAAGATCCAACCATAATAGCAAAGCTCGCGATACATCAAGATCGTGCCAAATCAAGAACACGAGAGAGAGAGAGAGATCAAACACGTAGCTACTGGTACATACCGTCAGCCCCGAGGGTGAACTACTCCCTTCCCGTCATGGAGAGCGTCGGGATGATGAAGGTGGCCACCGTTGAGGGATCCCCCCTCTGGCAGGGTGCCGGTACAGGGTCCCGATTGGTTTTTGGTGGCTACAGAGGCTTGTGGCGGCGGAACTCCTGGTCTAGGTTATTTTCTGGAGGTTTCAGTATTTATAGGAATTTTTGGTGTAGGTCTCACGTCAAGGAGGTTCCCAAGTCATGCACGAGGCAGGCCCACGCGCCCGAGCGGTGGGCGCGCCCCCCACCCTCATGGACTGCCCGGGACTCTTCTGGCCCTACTCTTTCACTTCGGGGGCTTCTTTTGGTCCATAAAAAATCATCAAAAATTGGCACGACGTCAATTGGACTCCGTTTGGTATTCCTTTTCTGTAAAACTCAAAAACAAGGAAAAAACAGAAACTAGCACTGGGCTCTAGGTTAATAGGTTGGTCCCAAAAATCATATAAAATAGCATATAAATGCATATAGAACATTCTAGAAGGATAATATAATAGCATGAATACTTCATAATACGTTGGAGACGTATCAGCATCCCCAAGCTAAATTCCTGCTCATCCTCGAGTAGGTAAATGATAAAAGAAATAATTTATGAGGTGTGAATGCTAGAAGGTGCACAAGTTTGATCAATGATAATTTCAATCACCTTTTCTAGCATCATGATATTTCATAACAGTAGCTCAACTCATAAAAGTTTTCATGATCAAGTAACAAGCTATTCACATGTTAAAGCATAGACCATAAACTTTCTTAAAAACTAACAAACTATGTTCTCAGTCATCAAACAATTACAATTCATCTTATTTTCAGGAAGGGTCTATGTAAGAGCTTTGATTGAGCAAATCCCGCATACTCAACTATCATATAGTCTTCCATGATTGCTACCACTTGATACGTCCCCAACGTATCTATAATTTTTGATTGTTCCATGCTATTATATTATCCATCTTGGACATTATTGGGCTTTATTATACATTTTATATTACTTTTGGGACTAACCTATTGACCCAGAGCCCAGTGCCAGTTCCTCTTTTTCCCTTGTTTCAGTGTTTCGAAGAAAAGGAATATCCAATGGAGTCGAAACGGAATGAAACCTTCTGGAGAAGTTATTTTTGGAAGGAAAGCAACCCGGGAGACTTGGAGTACATGTGAAGGAAGCTTCGAGGAAGCCACGAGGTAGGAGGGTGCGCCCACCCCCCCTGGGCGCGCCCTCCACCCTCGTGGGCCCCTCGTGGGCCCCTCGAGGCTCCCCTGGCGTATCTCTTCCACCTATATATCTCCATATATCCTAAAACGATTGGGGAGCACAATAGATCGGGAGTTCGGCCGCCAGAAGCCTTAGTAGCCACCGAAAGCCAATCTAGACCCATTCTGGCACCCTGCCGCAGGGGGAATCCCTCTCCGGTGGCCATATTCATCATCCCGGCGCTCTCCATGACAAGGAGGGAGTAGTTCACCCTCGGAGCTGAGGGTATGTACCAGTAGCTATGTGTTTGATCTCTCTCTCTCTCTCTCTCTCTCTCTCTCTCGTGTTCTTGATTTGGCACGATCTTGATGTATCGCGAGCTTTGCTATTATAGTTGGATCTTATGTTTCTTCTCCCCCTCTACTCTCTTGTAATGGATTGAGTTTCCCCTTTGAAGTTATCTTATCGGATTGAGTCTTTAAAGATTTGAGAACACTTGATGTATGTCTTGCAGTGCGTATCTATGGTGACAATGGGATATCACGTGATTCACTTGATGTATGTTTTGCTGATCAACTTGCGGGTTCCTCCCATGAACCTATGCATAGGGGTTGGCACACGTTTTCATCGTGATTCTTCGGTAGAAACTTTGGGGCACTCTTTGAGGTTCTATGTGTTGGTTGAATAGATGAATCTGAGATTATGTGATGCATATCGTATAATCATACCCACGGATACTTGAGGTGGCATTAGAGTATCTAAGTGACATTAGGGTTTTGGTTGATTTGTGTCTTAAGGTGTTATTCTAGTACGAACTCTAGGGCTGTTTGTGACACTTATAGGAATAGCCCAACGGATTGATTGGAAACAATAACTTTGAGGTTGTTTCATACCCTACCATAATATCTTCGTTTGCTATCCGCTATTAGTGACTTTGGAGTGACTCTTTGTTGCATGTTGAGGGATAGTTATGTGATCCAATTATGTTATTATTGTTGAGAGAACTTGCACTAGTGAAAGTATGAACCCTAGGCCTTATTTCCTATCATTGCAATACCGTTTATGCTCACGCTTACCATTAGTTACCTTGCTGTTTTTATATTTTCAGATTACAAATACCTTTATCTACCATCCATATACCACTTGTATCACCATCTCTTCACCGAACTAGTGCACATATACAATTTGCCATTGTATTGGGTGTGTTGGGGTCACAAGAGACTATTTGTTATTTGGTTGCCGGGTTGCTTGAGAGAGACCATATTCATCCTACGCCTCCCACGGATTGATAAACCTTAGGTCATCCACTTGAGGGAAATTTGCTATTTTCCTACAAACCTCTGCACTTGGAGGCCTAACAACGTCTACAAGAAGAAGGTTGCGTAGTAGACATCAAGCTCTTTTCTGGCGCCGTTGCCGGGGAGGTTAGAGCTTGAAGGTATATCTTTAGATCTTGCAATCAAATCTTATTGTTTCTTGTTTTAGCACTAGTTTAGTTTATGAAAGAAAACTATAAAAAATGGAATTGAGTTTGCCTCATACGCTTCATCTTTTTAATATCTTTCATGAGTATGATGGGAAGGAAAATTGTGCCAAAGTGTTAGAAGAATAATGCATTAAAATGTTTGGCACTAAATCTTTGAATGATGAGCATGATTGCAATGTTGCTAGTATGAATTCCTTGAATATCTATGATGCTAATGATATGCAAAGCCACAATCTTGGGGAAGCTATGTTTGATGAAGATGATATTTTTTGTCCCCCAAGTTTTGATGAGCAAATTTATTATGATGAAAGCATGCCTCCTATCTATGATGATTATTGTGATGACACGTATGCTTTAAAGAATAATTATAACAATGAAACTTGTCATCTTGATTTCAATTTTCAATCCCATGATAGTTACTTTGTTGAGTTTGCTCCCACTACTATTCACGAGAAGAAATTTGCTTATGTGCAGAGTAATAAAAATTCTATGCTTGTAGATCATGAAAAGAATGCTTTATGTGATGGTTATATTGTTGAATTCATTCATGATGCTACTGAAAATTATTATGAGGGAGGAATATATGCTTGTAGGAATTGCAATAATATCAAGTTTCCTCTCTATGTGCTTAAAATCTTGAAGTTATGCTTGTTTTGCCCTCCTATGCTAGTTGATTATTGTTCCCATAAGTTATTTGCTCACAAAATCTCTATGCATAGGAAGTGGGTTAGACTTAAATGTGCTAGTAATATTCTTCATGATGCTCTCTTTATGTTTCAATTCTATTCTTTTATGTGAGCATCATTGAAATCATCATGCCTAGCTAGGGGCGTTAAACGATAGCGCTTGTTGGGAGGCAACCCAATTTTATTTTTGTTCCTTGCTTTTTGTTCCTGTTTAGTAATAAATAATTCATCTATCCTTTGTTTGGATGTGGTTTTATTTTTTAATTAGTTTTTGTGCCAAGTAGAACATTTGGGAAGACTTGGGTGAAGTCTTTATGATCATGCTGTAAAAAATAGAAACTTTAGCGCTCACGAGATTTGTTGCGTTTTTTTATTGGAGAGTGATATTTAGTTAATTATTTTTGAAGATGATTAATACATAAATTCCTCACGTCCAGCAATATATTTTAGAATTTTTGGGGTTCCATAAGTTTGCGTTAGTCACATATTACTACAGACTGTTCTATTTTTGACACATTCTGTTTTTCGTGTGTTGTTTGCTTATTTTGATGAATCTATGGCTAGTAAAATAGGTTATAAACCATAGAGAAGTTGGAATACAGTAGGTTTAACACCAATATAAATAAAGAATGAGTTCATTACACTACCTTGAAGTGGTGTTTTGTTTTCTTTCGCTAACGGAGCTCACGAGATTTTCTATTTTGAGTTTTGTGTTGTGAAGTTTTCAAGTTTTGGGTTATGTTTTGATGGATTATGGACTAAGGAGTGGCAAGAGCGTGAGCTTGGGGATACCCAAGGCACCCCAAGGACAACCAAGAGCCTAAGCTTGGGGATGCCCCGGAAGGCATCCCCTCTTTCGTCTTCATTCATCGGTAACTTTACTTGGAGCTATATTTTTATTCACCACATGATATGTGTTTTGCTTGGAGCATCATTTTATTTTCTTTTGTTTTGCTTGCTGTTTGAATAAAATACCAAGATCTGAAATTCTTAAATGTTAGAGAGTCTTCACATAGTTACGTAATTATACAACTACTCATTGATCTTCACTCATATTTTTTGGAGTAGTTTGTTGTTTGCTCTAGTGCTTCATTTATATCTTTTAGAGCACGGCGGTGGATTTATTTTGAAGAAATAGATGAACTCTCATGATTCACTTATATTATTTTGAGAGTCTTAAACAGCATGGTAATTTTCTTAATCCTAATATGCTAGGTATTCAATACTAGTAAAAACTTTTTTATGAGTGTGTTGAATACTAAGAGAAGTTTGATGCTTGATGATTGTTTTGAGATATGGAGGTAGTGATATTAAATTTGTGCTAGTTGAGTAGTTGTGAATTTGAGAAATACTTGTGTTGAAGTTTGCAAGTCCCGTAGCATGCACGTATGGTAAACGTTATGTAACAAATTTGAAACATGAGGTGTTCTTTGATTGTCTTCCTTATGAGTGGCAGTCAGGGACAAGCGATGGTCTTTTCCTACCAATCTATCCCCCTAGGAGCATGCGCGTAGTACTTGGTTTTTGATGACTTGTAGATTTTTGCAATAAGTATGTGAGTTCTTTATGACTAATGTTGAGTCCATGGATTATACGCACTCTCACCCTTCCATCATTGCTAGCCTCTTCGGTACCGTGCATTGCCCTTTCTCACATTGAGATGTGGTGCTAACTTCGCCGGTGCATCCAAACCCTGTGATATGATACGCTCTTTCACACATAAACCTCCTTATATCTTCCTCAAAACAGCCACCATACCTACCTATTATGGCATTTCCATAGCCATTCTGAGATATATTGCCATGCAACTTTCCACCATTCCGTTTATCATGACACATTCATCATTGTCATATTGCTTAGCATGATCATGTAGTTGACATAGTATTTGTGGCAAAGCCACCGTTCATAATTCTTTCATACATGTCACTCTTGGTTCATTTCATATCCCAGTACACCGTTGGAGGCACATATAGAATGATACTTTGTTCTAGTATCGAGTTGTAATCATTGAGTTATAAATAAATAAAAGTGTGATGATCATCATTTTCTAGAGCATTGTCCCAAGTGAGGAATTAAAAAAAGAGAAAGGCCATAAAAAAGGAGAAGGCCCCCAAAAAGGAGAAAGGCCATAAAAAGAGAAGGCCCAAAAAATGAGAGAAAAAGAGAGAAGGGACAATGCTACTATCCTTTACCACACTTGTGCTTCAAAGTAGCACCATTATCTTCATGATAAAGAGTCTCTTGTTTTGTCACTTTCATATACTAGTGAGAACTTTTCATTATAGAACTTTGCTTGTATATTCCAATGATGGGTTTCCTCAAATGCCCTAGGTCTTCGTGAGCAAGCAAGTTGGATGCACACCCACTTAGTTTCTTTTGTGGAGATTTCATACATTTATAGCTCTAGTGCATCGGTTGCATGGCAATCCCTACTCCTTGCATTAACATCAATCGATGGGCATCTCCATATCTCATTGATTAGCCTCATTGATGTGAGACTTTCTCCTTTTTTGTCTTCTCCACATAACCCCCATCATCATATTCTATTCCACCCATATGCTATATCCATGGCTCGCGCTCATGTATTGCGTGAAGGTTTATAAAGTTTGAGATTACTAAAGTATGAAACAATTGCTTGGCTTGTCATCGGGGTTGTGCATGATGAGAGCATTCTTGTGTGACGAAAATGGAGCATGACTAAACTATATGATTTTGTAGGGATGAACTTTCTTTGGCCATGTTATTTTGAGAGGACATAATTTCCTAGTTAGTATGCTTGAAGTATTATTATTTTTATGTCAATATGAACTTTTATCTTGAATCTTTTGGATATGAATATTCATACCACAATTAGGAAGAATTACATAGAAATTATGCCAAGTAGCATTCCACATCAAAAATTCTGTTTTTATCATTTACCTACTCAAGGACAACCAGGAATTAAGCTTGGGGATGCTGATACGTCTCCAATGTATCTATAATTTTTGATTGTTCCATGCTATTATATTATCCATCTCGGACATTTTTGAGCTTTATTATACACTTTTATATTACTTTTGGGACTAACCTATTGACCCAGAGCTCAGTTCCAGTTCCTGTTTTTTCCCTTGTTTCAGTGTTTTGAAGAAAAGGAATGTCAAACGGAGTCGAAATGGAATGAAACCTTCTGGAGAAGTTATTTTTGGAAGGAAAGCAAGCCGGCAGACTTGGAGTCCACGTCAAGGAAGCCTCAGGAATCCACGACGTAGGGGGGTGCGCCCACCCCCTGGGCGCACCCTTCACCCTCGTGGGCCCCTCGTGGCTCCCCTGGCGTATCTCTTCCACCTATATATCTCCATATACCCTAAAACGATCGGGGAGCACAATAGATCAGGAGTTCCGCCGCCAGAAGCCTCCGTAACCACTGAAAGCTAATCTAGACCCGTTCCGGCGCCCTGCCGGAGGGGGAATCCCTCTCCGGTGGCCATCTTCATCATCCCTGCGCTCTCCATGATGACGAGGGAGTAGTTCACCCTCGGGGCTGAGGGTATGTACCAGTAGCTATGTGTTTGATCTCTCTCTCTTGTGTTCTTGATTTGGCACGATCTTGATGTATCGTGAGCTTTGCTGTTATAGTCGGATCTTATGTTTCTTCTCCCCCTCTACTCTGTTGTAATGGATTGAGTTTCCCCTTTGAGGTTATCTTATCGGATTGAGTCTTTAAAGATTTGAGAACACTTGATGTATGTCTTGTCGTGCATATCTGTGGTGACAATGGGATATCACGTGATTCACTTGATGTATGTTTTGGTGATCAACTTGCGGGTTCCTCCCATGAACCTATGCATAGGGGTTGGCACACGATTTCGTCGTGATTCTCTGGTAGAAACTTTGGGGCACTCTTTGAGGTTCTATGTGTTGGTTGAATAGATGAATCTGAGATTGTGTGATGCATATCGTATAATCATACCCACTGATACTTGAGGTGGCATTGGAGTATCTAGGTGACATTAGGGTTTTGGTTGATTTGTGTCTTAAGGTGTTATTCTAGTACAAACTCTAGGGCTCTTTGCGACACTTATAGGAATAGCCCAATGGATTGATTGGAAAGAATAACTTTGAGGTGGTTTCGTACCCTACCAGAATCTCTTCGTTTGCTCTCTGCTATTAGTGACTTTGGAGTGACTCTTATTTGCATGTTGAGGGATAGTTATGTGATCCAATTATGTTATTATTGTTGAGAGAACTTGCACTAGTCAAAGTATGAACCCTAGGCCTTGTTTCCTATCATTGCAATACCATTTATGCTCACGTTTACCATTAGTTACCTTGCTGTTTTTATATTTTCAGATTACAAATACCTTTATCTACCATCCATATACCACTTGTATCACCATCTCTTCGCCAAACTAGTGCACCTATACAATTTACCATTGTATTGTGTGTGTTGGGGACACAAGAGACTCTTTGTTATTTGGTTGCAGGGTTGCTTGAGAGAGACCATCTTCATCCTACGCCTCCGACGGATTGGTAAACCTTATGTCATCCACTTGAGGTAAATTTGCTACTGTCCTACAAACCTCTGCACTTGGAGGCCCAACAATGTCTACAAGAAGGTTGTGTAGTAGACATTACCACTCAAAGCATATTTTTAGAACAAATATAGATAATTGTCAACAATAATAATTCATGATCAAATATATTTGAATGGCCATATATGCTTAGATCTTTCTCCACCACATGATGCTTGCCAACTAAAGAGTAGGTTGGAATGAGAAGGAATACTACTGACTCTTGCATAAAAGTAAAAGATAGACCGTTCGCAGAGGGAAGCAGGAATTTGCAGAGGTGCCAGAGCTCAAAGCTTTAAAACGGAGATGAAAATAATTTGGAGAGGCATGCTTTCATTGTCAACATAACGACCAAGAGTTCCGAATTTCTTCCATACTAGATTTTACTCCCCCTCCACCAACAATCACACTCCACGGCTTGTCCGAAACAAAGGGTGCCGTCCAACTATCAACAATCCTGGGGGAGTTTGTTTAAATTATTTTCGAATTTGTTTTTGATCTATTGATCATAGGACTGGGCATCCCAGTTACCAGCCATTTTCCCGTGAATGATGAGCGGAGTCCACTCATCGTGAGAATAACCCACCTAGCATGGAAGATACTGGCAGCCCCTAGTCGCTACATGAGCGACTCGGGCATACAAAACAGATTATTATTTGAAGGTTTAGAGTTTGGCACATGCAAATTTACTTGGAACGGCGGGTAAATACCGCATATAGGTAGATATGGTGGACACTCATGGAAGAAACTTGGTTCAAGGAATTTGGATGCACAAGCAGTACTCCCGCTTAGTACAGATATTTTGGATGGCATAGGATTCTAAATAGCAAGCACCACATGTTAGAGGATCCATAACAATATAACTTCTATACAAATATACCCAAGCATAACTCATTATGTTGTCTTCCTTGTCCAGCTTCAACTAATTTTCTCAGGTTTGAAAATAATTAATGGGGCTCACAATCATAGAAGATGTCCAAGATAGTATATTTATATGTGAAATCTCTCTTCCTTCAATATTCTTTCATGAATTGTTCAAGTGACCAATACAATGTTTGCTAACCTTCAATAAATTTATCACCTCTACTTCTTATATGTGAAGGCATTACTCCCCATGGGAAAGGCATATCAAACATATATAATTTCAGATTTATGACATTCAAATCATTCAACCATTTACTCATAGGTATAAGTGAAGCACACGAGTAAATGACAAACTACTCCAAAAAGATATAATTGAAGATCAATGAGTAGTTAAATAATTATGTAGCTATGTGAAGACTCTCTCTCATTTAAGAATTTCAGATCTTGGGATATTATTCAAACAGCAAGCAAAACAAAATAAAACGACATTTCAAGGATAGCACTCATCATGTGAAGAAGCAAAAACTTAGCCTCAACCGATACTAACCGATAATTGAAACTAACCGATAATTGTTGAAGAAGAAAGGTGGGATGCCTACCGGGGCATCCCCAAGCTTAGATGGTTGAGACTTCTTGAAATATTATCTTGGGGTGCCTTGGGCATCCCCAAGCTTGAGCTTTTGTGTCTCCTTAATTCCTCTCATATCACGGTTTCCTAAATCTCGAAAGCTTCATCCACACCAAACTCAATAAGAACTCGTGAGATAAGTTAGTATAAACCAATGCAAAAACCTTATCATTTTCTACTGTAACAAATCTCTAAAATTATTATTCAACATTGCATACTAAATGCCTCTGCATACTTAATACTCTTATCCTCAAATAGAATCATTAAACAAGCAAACATATGCAAACATAACAGCAATCTGCCAAAACAGTACAGTCTGTAAAGAATGCAAGATTCATCATACTTCCCTAACTCCAAAAATTATGAAATTCTACCACATTATATAAAATTTATCAGATCTTATTATGCAAAAAGTTTCAACATTTTATCGTAATCTGGCTTTTCTATGGAATTTTTGCAACAGCGATAAACTTTCTGTTTTGAAACAGCAACATGTACACCTGCAAAATATGCATGGTAAAGGCTATCCTTGACATTTTTATTGAAAATAGAGATGAAAAACATTATTCTAAATAACAGCAAGCTAATACTTACAAAATAAAATGACGCTCCAAGCAAAACACATATCATGTGGTGAATAAAAATATAGCTCCAAGTAAAGTTACCGATGAATGAAGACGAAAGAGGGGATGCCATCCGGGGCATCCCCAAGCTTAGGCTCTTGGTTGTCCTTGAATATTACCTTGGGGTGCCTTAGGCATCCCCAAGCTTAGGATCTTGTCACTCCTTATTCCATAGTCCATCGAATCTTTACCCAAAACTTGAAAACTTCACAACACAAAACTCAACAGAAAATCTCATGAGCTCCGTTAGCGAAAGAAAACAAACCACCACTTAGGTACTGTTGTGAACTCATTATAAATTCATATTGGTGTAATATCTACTGTATTCAAACTTCTCTATGGTTCATACCCTCCGACACTACTCATAGATTCATCAAAATAAGCAAACAACACAATGAAAACAGAATCTATCAAAAACAGAACAGTCTGTAGTAATCTGTATCAAACGCAAACTTCTGGAACTCAGAAACATCTTCAAAAATAGGACGACCTAGATAATTTTATTATTGATCTACTTCAATTGGAATCAGTATTTTATCACTTTCTGGTGATTTTTAACAATTGTTTTCGTGAGCAGAAAGTTTCTGTCTTTTTCAGCAAGATCAAATAATTATCATCCAAGAAGATCCTATAGGTCTTACTTGGCACAAACACTAATTAAAACATAAAACCACATCTAACCAGAGGCTAGATGATTTATTTATTACTAAACAGGAACAAAAGGCAAGGAACTAAAATAAAATTGGGTTGCCTCCTAACAAGCGCTAACGTTTAACGCCCCTAGCTAGCCATTATGATTTCAATGATGCTCACACAAAAGATAAGAATTGAAACATAAAGAGAGCATCATGAAAAATATGACTAGCACATTTAAGTCTAACCCACTTCGTATGCATAGGGATTTTGTGAGCAAACAACTTATGGGAACAATTATCAACTAGCATAGGAAGGCAAAACAAGCATAACTTCAAAACTTTAAGCACAAAGAGAGGAAACTTGATATTATTGCAATTCTTACAAGCATATATTACTCCCTCATAATAAATTTCAGTAGCATCTTGAATGAATTCAACAATATAACCATCACATAAAGCATTATTTTCATGGTGCACAAGCATAGAAATTTTACTACTCTCCACACAAGCTAATTTATTCTCATCAATAGTAGTGGGAGCAAACTCAACTAAATAACTATCATGTGAAGCATAATACAATTGAAAATTAAAATCATGATGACAAGTTTCATGGTTATCTTTATTCTTTATAGCATACGTGTCATCATAATAATCATCATAATTAAATAGGAGGCATGCTTTCATCATAATAAATTTGCTCATCAAAACTTGGGGGACTAAACATATCATCTTCATCAAACATAGCATCCCCAAGCTTGTGGCTTTGCATATCATTAACATCATGGGTATTCAAAGAATTCGTACTAACAACACTTCAATCATGCTCATCATTCAAAGATTTAGTGCCAAACATTTTAATGCATTCTTCTTCTAGCACTTGGGCACAATTTTCCTTTCCATCATTTTCACGAAAGATATTAAAAAGATGAAGCATATGAGGCAACCTTAATCCCAATTTTTTTAGTTTTCTTTTATAAACTAAACTAGTTATAAAACAAGAAACTAAAAGATTCGATTGCAAGATCTAAAGATATACCTTCAAGCACTCACCACCCCGGCAATGGCGCCAGAAAAGAGCTTCATGTCTACTATGCAACCTTCTTCTTGTAGACGTTGTTGGGCCTCCAAGTGCAGAGGTTTGTAGGACATTAGCAAATTTCCATCAAGTGGATGACCTAAGGTTTATCAATCCATGGGAGGCATAGGACGAAGACGGTCTCTCTCAAACAACCCTGCAACCAAATAACAAAGAGTCTCTTGTGTCCCCAGCACACCAATACAATGGTAAATTGTATAGGTGCACTAGTTCGGCGAAGAGATGGTGATACAAGTGCAATATGGATGCTATATATGTGTATTTGTAATATGAAAATATAAAAACAGCAAGGTAACTAATGATAAAAGTGAGCACAAACGGTATTGCAATGCTAGGAAACAAGGCCTAGGGTTCATACTTTCACTAGTGCAAGTTCTCTCAACAATAATAACATAATTGGATCATATAACTATCCCTCAACATGCAACAAAGAGTCACTCCAAAGTCACTAATAGCGGAGAACAAATGAAGAGATTATTATAGGGTACGAAACCACCTCAAAGTTATCCTTTCTGAGCGATCTATTCAAGAGTCCATAGTAAAATAACATGAAGCTATTCTTTCTGTTCGATCTATCATAGAGTTCGTACTAGAATAACACCATAAGATACAAATCAACCAAAACTCTAATGTCACCTAGATACTCCAATGTCACCTCGAGTATCCGTGGGTATGATTATACGATATGCATCATACAATCTCAGATCCATCTATTCAACCAACACAAAGTACTTCAAAGAGTGCCCCCAAAGTTTCTACCGTGGAGTCAAGACGAAAATGTGTGCCAACCCCTATGCATAAGTTCACAAATGGAACCCGCAAGTTGATCACCAAAACATACATCAAGTGTTCTCAAATCCTTAAAGACTCAATCCGATAAGATAACTTCAAAGGGAAAACTCAATCCATTATAAGAGAGTAGAGGGTGAGAAACATCATAAGATCCAACTATAATAGCAAAGCTCGCGATACATCAAGATCGTGCCGAATCAAGAACACGAGAGAGAGAGGGAGAGAGAGAGAGAGAGAGAGAGAGAGAGAGATCAAACACATAGCTACTCGTACATACCCTCAGCCCCGAGGGTGAACTACAACCTCCTCGTCATGGAGAGCGCCGGGATGATGAAGATGGCCACCGGTGAGGGATCCCCCCTCCGGCAGGGTACCGGAACAGGGTCCCGATTGTTTTTTGGTGGCTACAGAGGCTTGCGGCGGCGGAACTCCCGTTCTAGGTTATTTTCTGGAGGTTTCAGTATTTATAGGAATTTTTGGCGTAGGTCTCACGTCAAGGAGGTTCCCGAGTTGTCCACGAGGCAGGCCCACGCGCCCGGGGGGGGGGGGGGGCGCCCCCCAACCTCGTGGATAGCCCGGGACTCTTCTGGCCCAACTCTTTCACTCCGGGGGCTTCTTTTGGTCCATAAAAAATCATCAATAATTGGCACGTCAATTGGACTCCATTTGGTATTCCTTTTCTGTAAAACTCAAAAACAAGGAAAAACAGAAACTGGCACTGGCACCGGGCTCTAGGTTAATAGGTTAGTCCCAAAAATCATATAAAATAGCATATAAAACATCCTAGAAGGATAATATAATAGCATGAATACTTCATAAATTATAGATATGTTGGAGACGTATCAGGCGGCAGGTGGCCACCTTTGCCATGGCCTTCCTCGATGGTGGAGGTGGGTAGTGGTGGGTGCTAGAGGTCGTGATGGTGGCTACATCTGCCATACCCAGCTTCGCAGCAGTGCGGGCCGTGGGCAGCTTGGGCTGTTGTCGGTCGCCTTGACAGGGGCCTCCTTAGTTGGTCGGGGTGGTGGCGCAGTGGCAGAGGTTCGGCCACCCCTTCTGTGGATCTTTGGGGGCTCGGAGGTGCGTTCGGCGGGTGGAGCGCGGCGGTTTTGCACTTCTCGCCTTTGGCTGGCCTCGGTGGCAGGGGTGCCTCCGGTCCTGCTGTTGCCAGGGGTGGTGACAGCGACCTGCCCCGGTTCAAGAAATAGCACATCGGTTGCGACGTGACTGGAAGCTGCCGGTGGCCTCACCCTACCCTGCTCCGGCATGTGGGGCCCCCGTACTTACCAAAAGGGCCCACTTTTCTGGTGACAGTGTCAGTGGACAATGTTAAGGTGGTTTGGGTGGTCTTGGATGCCGGGGCGACGACTCTGGTGGTGGGGGCGTGGGTCTCATGGGCGGAGCTCGTTTCTTTGGTACTGCCTGGTGGCCATTGCCGTGTGGGCAGCGTGGCGGCCGGGGTGTGCTGTTCGGTGGCGGTGGTGCAGCGTTCGTACCTATGTCAGCGGCGATGTGTGTGGGCCGGGGTGAAAATATGTTTTGCCTTCGGGCAGGCCGGCAGTGGCGATGTTCGTGCCCTTGAAGGCGTCGTTATGGCCCTCTTTTCCCATCGTGTTGCTCCAGGGGAAACCCTGATCCTCGGATCGGGCGGTGACGACACATTGGTGTCGCACCCTTCCTGAAGGCACCACTTTTGAGCTCATGCTTCGTCGTATGTGGTTTACTTCGCGGTGGCGTGTTAACAGTTGAGAACCCCGGTTGCTCTTGTAGTGGTAGGGGTGGCGTTGCTACGCACAATGCCATTGTATCCGCCTTGGGGGTGTGTGTGTGTTGGTGGGGCGTGAGTTTGTATCGAGATGTTGTTGGTTGTTGCTTTATATATAAAGCGGGGCGAAAGCATTTTTCAGTATACAACTAATTTGAGATTATTCTTATGTTCGAAATCCATAGACAAGACAGAGTTATATTACATATGCACTTAATATTCATTATATATATATGTAGTTATATCATCTTACGTGTGATAGATTTCAGAGGTTACTAGCAAAAATGCCCGTGCGTTGCCACAGGAAAAGAGATATAGCTCAAAAGGCATATATGTACAAACAATTCATTTACCTCACCCCAACCCTCAGTTCATGTGTAAGTTCAACTCTGAGTTGTCGCACATGAAAAGGCATGTTGTCTCTTCTCCATCTATAGTTCGATTTTTGGCTCATCACAAATGAAATCTCCGTCATCAATCCTTCTCCCCGGTTGTAATCCACAAATATTGTACCAAATATTATTCTTCCTAACTTAGCCAGGAAGAATGTTATTGGTGATGCAGAAGCATGGCTTCATCGTATTCTTTTCTTATATTAATTAGTTAAACCAGCCTTTCATTTATCAACAGATAATCCTTATACTTGACACAACCAAGCAAATACATAACACACTGATAGACCAAATAATAAACTTTAATGAAGAAAACAGTGGATAGTGCCATTGGTTAGTCATGAGAAGAAGAGGTCAAGGATATGACATACCAAACCTAATGATGGTGAATCGCCAACCCCCTTTAATACCAAATTGTTCTGATTTCATATGCAACAAAATGGTCCTTGATAAAATCCTGCACAAGGTGAAGGAAGTATGCATCAGAATCAGATAAGTTGGTCTCTTAACCATAATTAGCATTAAGTAAACATTTTCAGTAGCCAAACTGTTGATGGGAAATATAGGATAATGTGTGGTTCATGCCTTGCAATACAAAACCACTGTCAGATCTCTCTAGCTCATATTGTCTGAATCTCCAATCAGATTACCTACTCCATGTTGCCCCATCTTTCCCTTGAAAAGGAGCAAGCACTGGTAGAAAAAGGGCATGTTGTCCCGGTTCGTAAGGGCCTTTTGTCCAGGTTCCTGAACCGGGACTAAAGGGTCGGTACTAATGCCATGTCCCTTTAGTTCCGGTTCAATCCAGAACCGGGACAGATGGGCCTCCACGTGGCCTGTGCGCGGAGCCCAGGCAGGAGACCCTTTGGTCCAGGTTGGTGGCACCAACCGGGACCAATAGGCATCCACGCGTCAGCATTTCTGTGGCTGGGGTTTTTGTTTTTTTTGAAAGGGGGGCAGGTTTGGGGATTTTGGGGGGTTAATTTAGGTGTTTCATATATTGTGTTAGCTAGCTAAAATTAATAGAGAGAAGTGTCCTCTCTTATGTCCGTGCTTGGTCGACGCTACGTACTATACATACGTATACAGAGGACTAGACACGCTAGCTAGCTAGTAAGCAAACAAAAGAAACAGAAGATCCTCATGCATGAACATATATGCATACAGAGAGAAGTGATATCGACCACCTCTCCTTCTCTGACAGATTGGTCGAACAACAAGTTCTCGTATATCTATCCGACACTACCGGCTACATATATACAATAATTATCTCTTACAAATATAATCATACGGACTCATGGTCCACATAGTATTCTCCATCTTCAGCGATCACATGGTCAAGAAAGAATGCCGCCAATTCCTCTTGAATTGCTCGCATGCGAGCTGGTGCTAGGAGTTCATCCCGCTTCCGAAACATCTAATTTGAAGAAGGGGGTCAATACATATATATATGAATGAATGAAACTCAACACAAATGATGGTAATAAAATAAAATTGTGAATGTTGTTATTTACGTACTTCATATTGTTCGTCACTATAGCCCCGCTCACAGTTCGTGTGGCGGATGGACTCGCAAACATAGTATTCACAGAAATCATTCCCTTGTTCCTGCCACAACCACTTTACAAGAAATAGAGGTCAATCAAACTGATAAGCAAGAATGCCAAATGGTATTGATGAAACTCGCGCTTGAATCAATAGGAGATGCGCGGAACATGCTACTATAGTACTTACTTTCGGGTGTCTAAATTGCAACTTCTTCGGAAGTCCTGGAGCTCTTTTGGAGAATTTTTTCCAAACCCTGCCAAACAAAGAAAACAATTACTTTATATATCAGGAAATGAACAAAGTTGCTGATATGGTGGATAATGATCGATTTAACTTACTTCTCGAGCATTTGAGTCATGTCCGCATATTCCTGGGGATCTTTTCGTCTTGAGTCTAAGACGGTTACTAGTCCCTGCTCAAGCTTAATCTCTAGGAGAATATAGTGGTAACTGCACACGCATGCATAACTCATCAATTACATTACTATAACCTTGACTAATATATAAGGGAAACCGAATACGCACAAGACAGTAACACTCACCTGAAGTTGTAAGGAAAGAGTATTCACTAGTAGAAAAAGGGCCTATAGTCCCGGTTCGTAAGGGCCTTTAGTCCCGGTTCTTGAACCGGGACTAAAGTGTCGGTACTAATGCCCCGACCCTTTAGTCCCGGTTCAATCCAGAACCGGGACTGATGGGCCTCCACGTGGGCAGTGCGCAGAGCCCAGGCAGGAGACCCTTTGGTCCCGGTTGGTGGCACCAACCGGGACCAATAGGCATCCACGCGTCAGCATTTCTGTGGCTGGGGTTTTTGTTTTTTTTTGAAGGGGGGGGGGTGGGGGTTTTGGGGGGTTAATTTAGGTGTTTCATATATTGTGTTAGCTAGCTATAATTAATAGAGAGAAGTGTCCTCTCTTATGTCCGTGCTTGGTCGACGCTACGTACTATACATACGTATAGAGAGGACTAGACACGCTAGCTAGCTAGTAAGCAAACGAAGGAAACAGAAGATCGTCATGAAAATATATGCATACAGAGAGAAGTGATATCGACCACCTCTCCTTCTCCGAGAGATTGGTCGAACAACAAGTTCTCGTATATCTATCTGACACTACCGGCTACATATATACAATAATTATCTCTTAAAAATATAATCATACGGACTCAGGGTCCACATAGAATTCTCCATCTTCAGGGATCACGTGGTCAAGAAAGAATGCCGCCAATTCCTCTTGAATTGCTCGCATGCGAGCTGGTGCTAGGAGTTCATCCCGCTTCCGAAACATCTAATTTAAAGAAGGGGGTCAATACATATATATATATATGAATGAATGAAACTCAACACAAATGAGGGTAATAAAATAAAATTGTGAATGTTGTTATTTACGTACTTCATATTGTTCGTCAGTGTAGCCCCGCTCATAGGTCGTGTGGCGGATGGACTCGCAAACATAGTATCCACAGAAATCATTCCCTTGTTCTTGCCACAACCACTTTATAAGAAATAGAGGTTAATCAAACTGATAAGCAAGAATGCCAAATGGTATTGATGAAACTAGCGCTTGAATGACTAGTAGATGCGCTTAAAATGCTACTATAGTACTTACTTTCGGGTGTCTAAATTGCAGCTCCTTCGGCAGTCCCGGAGCTTTTCTGGTGAATTTTCTTCAAACCCTGCCAGACAAAGAAAACAATTACTTGATATATCAGGAAATGAACAAAGTTGCTGATATGGTGGATAATGATCGATTTAATTTACTTCTCGAGTATTTGAGTCATGTCTACATAGTCCTGGGGATCATTTCGTCTTGAGTCTAAGACGGTTACTAGTCCGTGCTGAAGCTTAATCTCTAGGAGAATATAGTGGAAACTGCACACGCATGCATAACTCATCAATTACATTACTATAACCTTGACTAATATATAAGGGAAACCGAATACGCACAAGACAGTAACACTCACTTGAAGTTGTAAGGAAAGAGTATTATATCTTTGTTTTCATTTATTACGAACGATCGTAGCAAGTTGGCCTCGGTAGCTGCGGCATGAAATTTAACATGAGTTGCATCTATGAGATATGTGTTAATGAACCCAATATCACCGACTTGTCTTTTCTTCAATTCGGCGATCTTCAATCTGCATAATATAGTGAGGATGATTATAAATACATGCAATGAAAGAGCTAAGCTATATAGAGAAACTTAATGCCAGAAGTAGTACTACCTACAGACAGTAGCAGGCGACCGTTGTTTTATCGAGGGCCAATTGATTGAAAAACTGATAGAACTCCTCAAATGGAATAGGCAACAGTTCAATTCCAACGAGGTCATGCTCCTTTTTAGCTTTCACATACAAAGTACTCCTCCCCCCAGAGTCTCTGCAGATTTTCAAGTACCAATCATGCAATCTTCTCATCATCGTTGATAGAGATCTTTCATCTTTGACGAGAGGCTTCCTGTACTCGTATCTTTGTATCTGCACGTCCATGGGTTTATAATGTACATCGTCGGGCAGGTAATCTGCAAGATTGCTATAACCGGGCACCATCCTCGGATCATTAGCGACGTTGTGGCTAGGCACCTTGAGTGGGGGGCACGATTGCTTCGCTTGTTCGCCGAGCTGGGCAATTTGTTTCCCAGCTCGTCATTCTTTCAGCCTTTGATCACTGACAGTACTTCCCGACCGCTCCGCTTCGGCAAATTCCTTTCCAATAATGCGCTCATAGTTTCCTTTCGGCGGAGACTTTGGTGGTTTTGTTAGGGTAGCCAGAGTGCGCTTCACTTTCACCGGATCTACCTTCTCCTCCGGAGGTGGATGTCTCTTTGCTTTTAACCCTTGAAACCAGTCATCCACTTCGGTTCGCGCAATCTCGGTGTTCTCCTCCGGGGTCCTCTCATATGGTAACTTCTCTGGAGTCTTCAGAGAAGGACCGAATCTGTATGTCCTCCCGCCTCTGGTTGTACTGCTAGACGCCGACCGAGCAGATGGAGCAGTTGTCTTCTTTACTTGCTTCTGAGGCGGAGGAGAAGGACTACGACGCGCCGGAGCAGCTGGAGCGGCGGCAGGTCTCTTCCGCCCTTGCTGACGAGGCGGAGAAGGAGGAGGCTGGCTGCTCGGGCATGTCGGCGTAGGCGGAGAAGGAGGCAGAGTGCCGCCACGCGCCGGAGAAGGAGCCGGCCGAGGGCCCTGATCGTCACTCGCCGGAGGAGGAGGCAGTGGAGGAGGCGGAGTGCCCTGACTCGCCGGAGGAGGAGGAGGAGGTGGAGGCGTCCAGTTCGGAAGGTTGATGAGCTCCTTCCGCCATAGGCATGGAGTCTTCAAAGCAGACCCCAACCGAGTCTCCCCTTCACCGGTAGGGTGGTCAAGCTGGAGGTCCTCAAATCCCTCCGTTATTTCATCCACCATCACCCTAGCATATCCTTATGGAATCGGCCGACAGTGAAAAGTTGCGCCGGGTTCAGTAGGATAAACAGAGCCAACAGCCGCCTTGACCTTCAAATTCATCCATTGCGTCATAAGGTGGCAATTTTGAGACTCCGTGATAGCATCCACGGGATAGCTGGCAGGAGCCGTCAAGGCATGCTCCGGCTGAAGCAGCTCGGTGGAAGCCACGCTACTTCTGCGCTGAGATGGCAGGGTAGCTTCGGGGGAGGCTTCAGCAGTACGTTTGCTGTGATTTGCTTCTCATTCCTCTATCGCGTCTACCCTTGCTTGCAGCGCCTGCATTTGGGTCTGCTGCACTTTTTTCCTCCTCTCATGGGATTTGTAACCGCCTGCGTCCGGAAACCCAACCTTCCACGGAATGGAGCCTCGCATGCCTCGTGTCCGTCCAGGGTGCTCAGGATTCCCGAGGGCCATTGTGAGCTTGCCGTTCTCTCTGTCTGGAAAGAACGTCCATTCCTGCGCTACCTCGATATACTGCTTAAGCTTCCTGACTGGTATGTCCATTTGATCGTTCGTCCAAATGCACTTCCCTGTTACAGGGTCCAAGGTTCCGCCAGCCCCGAAGAACCAAGTCCGGCAACAGTCTAGCCAGTTAATTGTCTCTGGTTCTATCTCTTTATCAACCAGATCATTCTCAGTCTTGGACCACTTAGGCCGGGCTACGAGGTAGCCACCT
Source organism: Triticum dicoccoides (assembly GCF_002162155.2). Lineage (NCBI taxonomy): Eukaryota > Viridiplantae > Streptophyta > Magnoliopsida > Poales > Poaceae > Triticum > Triticum dicoccoides. Next base: position 9,603,820 of record NC_041382.1, on the reverse strand, counting down.
GACCCCGTGCGATGGTGAAGCTTCTTCTTTGCAGCATTTTTCTTGTTTGTCGCCGACATCTTCTTACTCTTTTCCGATGTCTTGTGGGCCACAAATGCGGGCCAGTGATCTCTGATCTTCTCATACCTGCCCTTGAATTCTGGTGTCTCATTATTTTTGACAAACTTATTCAGCTATTTCTTCCACCTCCTGAATAGTTCTGCCATCCTCTTAAGAGCAAAAGACTTGATTAATTTCTCTTTAACTGGGTTCTCTGGATTATCCTCTGGCGGTAGGGTGAAATTTGACTTTAGCTCAGTCCAAAGATCATTTTTCTGCATATCATTGACATAAGACTCCTTAGGGTCTTCTGTAGCCGGCTTAAACCATTGCTGGATGCTTATCGGGATCTTGTCCCTAACTAGAACCCCGCACTGAGCAAAAAATGCGCTCTTTGTCCGGAGGGGTTCAATCGGTTGGCCGTCGGGCGCGATTGCTATGATCTCAAACTTTTCATCCGAGCTCAACTTTTTCTTCGGGCCTCGTCTCTTTACCGAAGTTGTGCTCGATCCGGAGGGCTAGAAAAAAAACAAAGACTTAATTAATATGTGTACATACCAAAACAATGAATGCATCAATCAGCTAGTCAGCACAGGCTTAACTAATATATATACCTGGCCGGACTTGGTTCGGTCACCGGAGCCGTCATCACGGTCTCCTTCTTGCACCGGCATTGGGTCACCGGAGCCGTCCTCATGTTCTTCTTCTTGCACCGGCATTAGGTCACCGTAGCCAGCTTGTTCACCCTCTCCTTCTAGACCATCGATTTTGTTGAGAAAAAACGAGAAGGCATCACTTCCTTCTGCGATTATGTCCCTCAACAACGCTTCTTTTGCTTCGTCTAGGGCGGTGTCCATAGTTTCTACAAATATTTACAACATGGCAATTATTATTCAAACATGACAGATGGATATATTAGTGCCAAATGTAGAACTAGCTACCTAATCATAGTAAGCTATCGGGAGGGGGTATATATCGACAACGACGACACTACATCTATGTCCCTCGACGACCCTCGTTCCCGATAAAAAAAAGAGGAAGAAGAAGAAGAAAAGAGGAGAAGAAAGAATAGAGGAGAAGAACTCCTCTATTCTTTCTTCTCCTCTTTTTTTTCTTCTTCCTCTTCTTTTTTTATCCTCTTCTTCCTCTCATGTTCGAGAGGATCGCCGAGGGGTCGGGAGGTTGCCTAGTGTCAAAGGATTCAACAAAACCATGTCTTCATCCTTAGGCGAAAGGAACATGTGCATGATGGTACGAAGCTCTTCAAAGTTGTTTTGGAACGGAGTCCCAGACAGGATAATTCGCTTTTTGGTACAAAGTTCTGCAAGAGCCTTCCGAATATCGCTATTTGGAAGGCCTTTGCTGAATTCGTACCAAAAGGCGGATTATCCTATCCGGGACTCCATTCCAGAACAACTTTGCAGAACTTCATACCAACATGCCCTGGTTACTTCCGTCTAATGATGAAGGCATGGATTTCTTCAATACTTTGACACTAGGAAACCTCTCTCGACCCCTCGGCGATCCTCGACCCCTCGAACCCTCGACGACCCTGGAACCCTCGACCCCTAGACGACCCTCTTCTTCCTCTCATTTTCGAGAGGATCGCCGAGGGGTCAGGAGGTTGCGTAGTGTCAAAGAATTCAACAAAACAATGTCTTCATCATTAGGCGAAAGTAACATGTGCATGATGGTACGAAGCTCTTCAAAGTTGTTCTGGAACGGAGTCCCAGATAGGATAATTCGCTTTTTGGTACAAAGTTCAGCAAGAGCCTTCCGAATATCGCTATTTGAAAGGCCTTTGCTGAATTCGTACCAAAAGGCGGATTATTCTATCCGGGACTCCATTCTAGAACAACTTTGCAGAACTTCATACCAACATGCCCTGGTTACTTCCGGCTAATGATGAAGGCATGGATTTCTTCAATACTTTGACACTAGGAAACCTCTCTCGACCCCTCGGCGATCCTCGACCCCTCGAACCCTCGACGACCCTGGAACCCTCGACCCTTAGACGACCTTGGAACCCTCGACCCTCGACCCTATAGAACCCTCGAACCCTCGACCCTGAAACCCTCGACCCTTGACCCCTTAACGACCCTCGACCCTCTACCCTAGTTCCCGACCCTCGACCCCTCGG
>NC_041382.1:9564846-9601559 GCF_002162155.2 Triticum dicoccoides | reverse complement strand
GAAGAAAAAAAAGAAGAAAAAAAAGAGGAGAAGAAGAAAGGAATAGTGGAGAAGAAGAGAAAATAGAATATATTCTAATTTCTCTTCTTCTCCACTATTCCTTTCTTCTTCTCCTCTTCTTTTTCTTCTTTTTTCTTCTTCTTATTTATTTCTCCTCTTCTTTTCCTCTCCTCTTCTTCTTTCCTTCCTCTTCTTATTTTCTTCTTTCCTATCCTTCTTTTTCTAAAATTGTAACTTTTGTATATATAAAACTTTTCTAAAATTGTAACTTTCTATATAAAACTTTCCTATCGGGTGGGGGAGAAGATCGAAGAAAAAAAAGAAGAAAAAAAAGAGGAGAAGAAGAAAGGAATAGAGGAGAAGTTCTCCTCTTCTTTTCTTCCTCTCCTCTTCTTCTCCTTTTTCCTCTTCTTATTTTCCTTTTTCCTCTCCTAAATATATAAAACTTTTCTAAAAATGAAAGTAACCTAAAATGTACTAAATCTGAGAACATATATAGATAATCCTTTTCTAAATATTTAAACCTAACTTTTGCATATATGAACATATATACACAGAGAACATAAAAACATATATACATTTTTATAAAAAAGAAAAATACAAAATACAAACATATATATGAAAAAAAATCTGAAAAGAAGCAATATACACAATACATATATACATAATATACACAAAGAGGCAATATACACAAGCATATATAATATATAAAAAAACAGGGGAGGGGCGCCAGCCGGACCAACGGGCAGGGCGACGGCAACGGGCGGGCCGCGGCGACGGTGACGGGCGGGGCGGGTCGACGGCGACGGGCGGGGCGGGGCGACGACGACGGGCGGGGCAGGGGCGACGGCGACGGGCGGGGCCGGGGCGACGGCGCGGGGGAGGCCGGCGACGCGGCGCGGGGCGATGGGGAGGGGGCCGGAGATGGCGCACGCAGCGACGAGGAGGAGGCCGGCGACGGCGCAAGTAGCGACGGGGACAAGGCCTGCGGCGGCGCGGTGTGTTGTTGTTTTAACTGCTCGCCGTTTTATGCCCTTCAGATTGTGAGCTATTTTTCTGCTCCCATAGATGATTTCCTCTTTGATTCATGGGATTCTCAAAATGCACGAATGTAAAAAATATACGCTTGCAATGTCATAGTCAATTGAAGCCCGTAGAACATATTTATTTGATTACATTGCCTGAAAAAACAAATGATTCTTTAAAAGAGATTTGAGTGGATACACAATTCCATGTGAAATGTACTATAATGTTATCCATATTGCTCTTCGTTAACATGCTACACGTGTTCGAGTGTTATTTATGTATTCTGGTCAGTTCTTGAGACATATATAATCTTTAATTGAGGAGGCTCTCCATGCATGTCTAGGAGTATTTCATGTCGGTGTTATTTTAGCATTGATGACGTGTTAACACTTAGCTGGATTCTTTTGGAGACGACACGACTCACTTCATGTTTTCTCAAGCACCAACAAATTTTCCTTCTGAGCATAGTTATCTTTTATGGCGTAACTCTTCACAGAAAACTAACATATGCAATTTTTCGTCCTGATTTTCCATAGCGTTTCCCAATTATCTTGGTAGCTGTTAATTTGAAATTGTCCTTTGTATTTCCTATGCCCTTTAAAGAACCTTGTGAGCTAGCGGTTTGTAGTGATTAGAGTTGGACCGGTCTTGTTGTATCAAGCCTAGTCTTTCACAAAAGTTCTGTCGACGGGGTTGCGATGGGTGGGCAGCACTACAAGCCACCACAAGAGACAAACAACTTTTACAACCTACCACACTTGTGTCACTTGTACTGCTCCATATATTATGATACCCACGGGCCACCTAAGCATAAAAACACCAGCCAACATCTACCTTGATGTGTCAACTGAGTAATACAATAAATAATCAGAGTCACACTTCTCAAAAATGAAAATTCGTGAATGTAGCTAACTCTGACAAGAATGACTGCACATCACTTGATGCAGAGGTCAGGAGTCTATCCTCCTTTTCAGGGAAAAACTAAATTCTCGCCAAGACGTTTAATGCTTCAAAAGTTTCTTTCATGCACATAATTTTTCCTTAAGGAAGGCACATGTATTTATTTTTAAGTTGGCAGTTTAAATCTCCAGGGCATGTAAAAAACTCAAATATATGAGTGTTGGTCAGTATCCTATCAGAAGATTTTACCTAGGTACTTACGAATGTATTTGTTCTATCAGTATTTACTACACCAGCTCACCAGACATTTTTCTACGTGTGTAGATATGTTGCAACACTCTCATGGAGAGTTATATTTAGCTTACAAAAACGTCTTATATTATGAGACGGAGGGAGTAATTAGGTTTTGTGCTACTCCTGTTCTTGATGAAACTGGTGTCCATGGTAAATCCACATCTAGTCTCTCGCAGCTCGCCTGAGTCATCATCTCAAATTCTTAAATTTAGCTAGCAGCTCAAAGCTTGTTGAAAAGACAGGATTAGTAGTTTACGATGGCCTTACGTGGTTACCGATGACGTGGTACTGCTTGTTTGAGATGACGTAGCTCCTTTATGCATTTGCTAGCTGACAAAGCAAAACTGACATGCACGCTTGTCTTTCAGTCGCCACAATTTAATATTCTACTTCCTCCGTTCCTAAATACTTGTCTTTCTAGGCATTTTAACAAGTGACTACATACGGAGCAAAATGAGTGAATCTACACTCTAAAATGTGTCTACATACATCCGTATGTAGTAGACATTTGAAATGTCTAGAAAGACAAATATTTAGGAACGAGGGAGTAGGACACAATGGACAGAAGGACTAGCAAGTTTGTCATTATTTTCTAGTATTTTCTACCAGGAGCTTCCGTCCATGGATGTTTTCTTAATCCTCGAATGTCGTCAAGTGCCCACTTCGCGGCATATTGTGCCAAGTTTGTAATAAGAAACAAAATTGTAGCTATGTGTCCCAGCGGTCACCAAGGAACTATATTTTGCAGGTCAATCATACGCAAGTTGGCATGATCAATCATCTCTGCAAAATAGTAATAGGAGAAACAAACAAGCCAGCATGTTTGCACTAAATTTTGTGGGCCATATTTCTACTTAATTATAGTTGCCCATGAAGACGTTGGGCGTCAAATTTTAATCCATGTGGTCTGAGCTGCCAGCCCTAGAAGCAAAATATATTTGTGGTGTCATGTGCTTCTCTTGTCTCTGTGTTGCTTGCCGTCCGTGCCTTCCGTTCCTCTCTTATAGCGTATGCCGGTAATTTTGCCAACGCAAGGACCTTGCCACTAGGCACGTTTGTAAAAGGAAGGTGAATGAGTTCATTGAGTCATAAAAGCTACTCCCTCCAGCAGTGGCGGACCTAGCCCACTGAGCCAGGGTGGGCTGACAGTGCTATTGTACATATTCATTCATTTATTTTCTTTCATTTTTTAACCTTTCTCCTATAGTATAAAAGCTATTTCCAAATCTCAGGGTGGCCATGACCCATCCTGGCCACCCTCTACCTCCGCCACTGCGGCCTCCATTCCTAAATATAAGTCTTTTTGGAGATTCCAATATGAAATACATACGTGGAAAAATGAGTAAATCTATACTCTAAACTACGTCTATAAACATACATATGTAGTCCATACTAAATCTTTAAAAACACTTATATTTAGGAAAGGAGGGAGTACGTACTTACCATTATATCGATTAGGGATATAGTGTTAATCTCTTTCCACAACATATTAAAATACATATATACCTAAAACATAAGTGATGTCGTTACTCTAGCAAAATTATATAGCCCCTCCATTTTTTTATTAGGTGCATTGACGAAGACACTTATCAGACGATAATTTTGGACCAAATTCCCCTGGTTACAATGTTGATTAGAGAAGTAATTACCAGTGGCAAATTAATGATATTTCCAATTGAGGGGGAGTACGGACAATTGGCATGTAGTGAACATACCTATAAAAATTCAATATTTACTTACTAAATACATCTAATGGAAAAAATGCACAGAGTATATTGTTGGCCAGTTCGATTCTAAAAATAATGAAAAGCAAAGTTCAAACTAAGTAAAATGTAAACCGCAAAAAAGAAACAAAATGTTGGAAATCACAGAGCTGCCTCAGGAACGGTTCCCAGACTGTGTGCTTAGAACAACTCCCTCCACATGGCTCCCCCAAGGACGCCTATTTCCTAGTGGCCACACCAAAAATATTCCATGACCCCCTTTTCAAATTTAAGTGCAAAATATTAGTGGCTCTGTTTCAAAATAGAGTTAAATACACTCAGAGGTGCCTCAACTTGTCTTGTGTGGTCAGTTCAGTGTCTAAGTTGCAAAATACATGAAATTAGTACTCAAACTTGTCTAGGCGTGCAAATACGGTGCTTCCGTCAATATTTGGGCGTACACGTCCACCCCGCTTGGCAGTGGCTGAGAACTGGGAAGGCGCTGGGTGGCCAGAGTGTGAGGAACTTTTTGTACAAAACCCCCTCATATTTTATTTAATCATGCAGGAAAACCTCACAAACATGCAGGAAAACCTCAGAAATTAGAAAGAAAGATAAATGTGTGATACAATATTGAATCTGAGCCATCGTTATCATGGATTGCATTTTATACATAAGTTGTCCTTTATGCAATACATTGCTCAGTACATATTGAAGAGGCCGAACTTTATGTATTGCATTGCTATGCAAAATGTAACTTTGGAGCACGGGCACATTGTGTCCTTTTTTTATGTTCAAAGAAAGAGATTTCTAGAGCTAAAACAATTCTGAAATTTTTTCTACATGCACACATGAAGTGTAATATACCCATGTGAATTTTCATCAATATTTGTGCTTGTATGTGAGAGATAGAAAAACCAAATACATGGAAATATCAGCTTGTTTTTTGGCCAATTTTTGTCCTTTTTTTGCAGGCTATAATATAACATAATTTCAAACAAAATTTGGAAGTCACTAAGAGCACATGCATACATTTTTGTGTGAAAACAATCAACTCCTTCCGAAACTATCAAGTGCTAGTTTTTAGCCTTAGAGAAACGTGCGCAGTGGCCACCGTCCTCCAAAATTCTGATTTGATTGCTATGCACGTCTTCGAGCGAACTTTATTTATATATTGCACTTCTACGGACCCGCAAAAGTTTTATTTTCATTTTTCATATTATTTTTACCATTCAAAATAAAAGGAAATGTAAGAAAAAATTACAACTTCCATAAACTTAAAGAAAGTGTTAGTGCATTTGAAAAATGTTTAACATGTTCCTGGAAAATCTTTCACATGTATTAAAAAATTATAATGTGTATTTAAAATATGTTGGTCTTGAATTAAAAAATTTGGCAATATGTATTTAAAAAAGTTCAACATGTATTTATTTATTTGCGGGGAAAGATCAACATGTATTAAAAATGTACTCAGTAAAATTTTGAATATTTGTATTTAAAAAGTTCAACACAATACTTTTTTAATACACAATGAATAGTTTATGAAACACAACATGTTCAATTCTTTTAATAATTGGTTTTTTCAGAAATACCATGAAGATAAACACTAATAGTATGTGCTCGTTGTCCAGAATGAACATACATATATTAAAAAAAATCTAATATAGGTTCAATTATTTCAATACCCATAATTTTTTTAAAAAGTCCATGTCTACCACTTCGAAGTACGTAATAGTGAAAATAGAAAATATTAAAAATACAAAATAATTGCATATTCTATTTTCTATATGGGGAAATTTATGTCCCAGGAAACAAAAAAAAGAACTTGGAAAATCTAAAAATAAAAGTGATAGATAACACATTAGGAAAATTGCAGAGTGATACGCTAAAAGAGTCCACATAGCTTTCTACCTAAGAGGTGAACGCAACGCATATTTTGGCCGAGTGGTACATCGAGTCGTAGATGAGAAAGATGTGTTATGTTTTAAACCCATCCATGATGAAATTTTCCACGTTATTTCAAGCTAGCATACTCTTCAAGATACATGCCATAGTTTGCTTTGCTAGGATCAGTCTTTGACCAAAACTAATAATAAATTTATTTTATGTGACTTAAAATTGATGTCATTAGGTTCGTATTCAACCATACTTATGCGTTTTATTTATATCATATAAATGTACATACTAATTTCTACCAATCAATCAAATGCTTGTCCTAATAAAAAGAAGTACGCAGTGTATTTTGAAACGGATCATGTATGCTCACTAAGCTGCACCAAATTCATAGATCCACAACCTTTTTCACACATTTATACGAAAATTTGTACTATGGATTTGATAGTTTTTCTGTAGCTATGTTTTCCACCGTCACCAAGAAACCATATTCCACGGTTCATTGCAAACTTCTTGGCATGATGGATCATCTCCGCGGAATCTACTACGAACAAACTAGCTACAAAGTAACATAAATCTCATTGAATATGCAACTGGTGTTCAAGTTTAAATTTACTCTGGCCCAGTTCTCTTCAGACATATTATGCATTATAAAGTAACTAAGGAAGCTACTCACTGTTTGCCGACTAGAGGCGTGTCTTTTAGGGCATCGCCGATAAGTCTTGTTGATAAAATGTCGATGTCATCAACCAACAAGATATCATACAACTACTCCAATTGGTTCTATCTAAGTAAGTTATATAATAGGGCGTGGGAAATAAATGTGACTGCTCCCAATTTCACCTTCGAGCTTGTGCAAGGGTTGTTGGTCAATCAACATACAGCTTTGCTCTCTTTTCTCATCTATTACGTACTACATCATCACTAAGTCATATGCGACAAATTTACCAATACCTATCTTACAGCTATTGGAGTTACTCTTAGTGTTTTATTTTGGTTGTGGTACCATTGATGTCATGGTATTGATTAGGTGGACTTCTTTAAAACGACGTATAGCTCACTTCATGCATTGCCTAGTCTTTGACAAAAATATAAAAATCGATGGAGTGCAGATGGGTGTGCTGCACTACATGCTACTAGCTCAAGGGAGAAACCCACTGATCAGATGACAACCATGATGTGTTAATTGGTATTACTCAAAGGTGCACTTCTGAAAAGGGCATTTTTTAAATATGACTAATATAGGATAAAGATGTCTAATAATTCAAATTTATTTTTAAGCATATCTTTTCCATATGGAACAACATATTTGTTTTCAAAATTCTAATTTAAATTTTCACGCATATATAGAACTTAATATTTTTTATATATGTGTTTTAACTATTCACTGTGCCAGCACATTACTACTTTTTGCTGCAAAGTGTTGGTACGTTGCCTGCTCTAATGGGGTGCAGCTAGCAAAAGGAAACTCCAGGGCGGGTCAGCATATCACCTGCAAATGTATGAACCGGATGGTCTAGACACTTTAATCCATACGGCGAGAGTCGTCAAATTTGTCCGGCCGGTCCGGCGTCAGAAATCCCCCAAACCAGCACTAACCCGGGGGAGATTTGGGGGAGTCTGTACGTCTACCTAACTAGCCCATTGTTAGTAGGACCGCATGTCCCCACAATCCATGTGTCTCATTCTCACCTCTATTTGCTCTCGGTCCACCTAGCCCACACAGTCAGCCATAGCCCGGCTATGGTTGGACGACTGATGCCCCCGGCCATTGTTCACGGAAACATCAGGTCGTTTCCACGGACATTTGTTGTCGTCCGTTTAGTAGTCCTCATTGGAGTTGCCCTAACAATTACAGGATTTTTGTTGCTCCTATTTGAGATGCAGCTCCCCCGAGTCATTCCCATAAATTTAGCTAGCAGCTCAACAACTCAAGGCAGGCTGAGAAGGCAGGTTTGGTATTTCCGTTGGCCTTAGGTGGTTATTGATGATGTCCTATTGCTTCTCAGTGATGACGTAGCTCCCATATGCATTTGCTAGCTGCCAAAGCAAAACTCACATGCATGCATGCCGTTCAGCTGCCCTTAAATATCCATTTATGCTGGAGTTTTGTTTATGCATATCTTCTTAATCCATGCAAGTTGACAATTTGTTAAGTGCATCAAGTTTGTAAAACAAAATACTACTATGAAGAAACGGATGTGAAGAAACTATATTCTGTAGTTCAATCATAGACAAGTTGGCACGATTGATCATCTCCGCAAAATCTAGGAGAAATAAAAAAATTAGCGAGTTTGTACTATATTTTGTGGGCCATATCTACTTATATAAATAGTACATGAAGACGTCCGGTGTCCAAACTTAATCCATGTGGTATGAGCTACGAGCTCCCTACAATCAGAATATCTACTGGGTATCCTTGTGTGACCATTGCTATGTACTTGCACTTTATATAGAGGTATGACATTGAGTGCGGTGATTTGGTGCCAAGGTGCAGAAGTAAATTCAAATAAAATATTTTTTAATTAAATCTGAAACTTTTTGCATCAAAGATGAACCAACGCGCTAGGAGCTAAAAACATTCTTGTTAAAATGACATTTGAGGACCTTCCACAAAAAAACAAATTTCTGGTCCGAGAGAAACTTTGAGAAAGAACACTATTTGGAGAAGATTTTAACTTTTTTTTGGTGTAGAGCCCCTCGAATGTCATTTCTACTCGAAAATTTGCATGCACCTTACCTATTGGTGCATCTTCAATGCTAAAAAAATCAGATTTGTTGAACATTTTGAATCTATTGTTCATTGGGTGCAGATGAGCGTGGACTTACTATATGACGCCAATCCCTTTCCACAACAAATGGAAAATGGCAGCTCTACCTTGTTTTTTAAGAACAATGCATGCAGCCATTTTATTAAGAAGTCTCGAAGCAGCACAAAGTCATAAAAGTATTACAGCTCACAAGCGGAGCGAAAAAAAGGAAAAGAAATGCGAATGCTCAATATTACAAACGGTATGACAATGTAAAGGACAAGCTCCCTAGACTCCTATCCTGTTATGCAACCGCCATCCGAACCGGTTGAATATAGTCTGTGCTACCATCTCCCACTTGTTGCACCCAGTAACCAAAGGCTCCCTGGAGTCCGTTGGAGTGAGTATGGAGCACGTACGGATCCAAGCGTAGCTCTGAAGATGACCTGCAAAAAAGTTAGATTATGTTGTCTGTTAAAAATCATATCATTCCTGCAATTCTATATAGCCCAGAGAAGCGTGCATATTCCATTCCGAATACGAGCCATAGTAAGACGCTCCACTCCAGTTAACCATATCCCAAATAACGATTCAATGTCACTTGGAGGAGTTATGTTAAAGGCTATATGGATCGTTCTTCAAAGTAATTTCGCGAGTGGGCACTCTACAAATATGTCTTGTATCGTTTCATCATGATCACAAAAACAACACCATGAACTACCTACCCACCGCCTCTTTATTAAGTTATCTTTGGTTAGGATCACTTGTTTGTGAACGAACCACATAAAAATTTTAATACGCAAGGGAACCTTAACCTTCCAAATATGTAACCTTCTCGAGATTGGGCAAGAATTAATTAGATCCATGTAAAAAGATTTCACTGCAAACACCCCATTTCTAGCTAACTTCCAGTGCATCGAATTGGGTTGGTCGGATAATTGAACATCTATCAATCTCCAGACCAAGTGCATCCAGGCCGTCCATCGCTCATCAACTAACGCTTGTCTGAACTGAATATTCAAGGGAGTGGAATGAAATACGGTGCCTACGTAATCTTCCTTACGTTGCACAATGTTATATTGGGTGGGGTACCGTATGGCTTGTTGACATCTCATTGCCAACCAAGAATTTGACCCTACGAAAGAATAAATCTTTCGTTCGCATGAGTCCCTTCAAGAATGGCGAGTCAGTTGGTCTCGTGGTGACCTGGGCTAGCACTTTCCATTGTAAATATTTATTGCGTAATATATGCGCCCGCATACCCTCTGGCTCTGTTCCTAACCTGTAGAGCCATTTATTCATAAGACATTTATTCTTAACTTCCAGGTTTTCAATACCAAGACCCCCCGGTCCTTGGGTCGGCATAGAATATCCCATCGTGTGAGACAGTATTTCTTCTTGGCCTCATCTGACTGCCAGAAGAATCAAGATCTAAAGAAATCTAGTCTCTTCTGCACCCCTATGGGTACCTCGAAGAAAGATAATAGGAACATTGGCATACTAGTAAGTACTGAGTTGATCAACACTAGCCGACCACCATACGACATTAGCTTGCCCTTCCAGCAACTAAGCTTTTTTTCAATTTGATCTTCGATGCACTTCCATTCTTTATTAGAAATCTTCTGGTGATGAATTGGTATGCCAAAATAGCTCAAAGGCAAGGAACCTAATTCACACCCAAATGTCTATATGTGTCTTGCTCTTCTTTGGCCTTACCAAAACAGAACAACTCGCTCTTGTGAAAATTTATTTTTAATCCAGACAATTTTTCGAAGAGACATAATATGTGTTTCATATTTCATCCTTTTGCAATGTCATGTTCCACGAACATGATAGTGTCGTCAGCATACTGTAAAGTGGAGACTCGCCCATCGACCAGATGAGGTACTAGCTCATCCACTTGAACATTTTGCTTGGCCCTGCCTATAAGAATGCTCAACATATTGGCCACTATATTAAATAGGAGAGGAGACATGGAATCCCCCTGTCTCAATCTCTTGTGTGTCTGGAAGTTGTGAACGATATCATCGTTAACACTACTAGGGAAAACCCTAGTAGTAGTGCGGGTTTTTAGGCTATCAGCAGCGCGGGTGGCCGCGCTACCAATAAGGCGCTACAACTAACTCTTAGTAGTAGCGTTGTATGTAACCGCGCTACTACTATTGACTATAGCAGCAACGCTTTTACAGAACGCGTTACTATTAGTTAGCTGTAGCGATTTCCTAGCCCCGCGCCATTGCTATATCTTTCATCATTTCAACCCTGTTTTAGCTTCAATAAACTACAATTTCGAGATACTAGGTACTAGTAGATATCAATTTCATAAAGCCATAAAGCATTATAGGTACTAGGTAGTATTCCCTCGGTTCCAAATTACTCGTCGTGGTTTTAGTTCAAATTTGAACTAAAACCACGACGAGTAATTTGAAATGGAGGGAGTACTAGATAACAATTTCATATATACTCAACATGCATCCTCAAGCAGTACTAGGTGATATCGACGACGATCATCATATGTAGTTTTAGATGATATCGACGACGATCATCATATGTAGTTCTACATGACATCGACGACAATCATCATATGTAGTTCTAGATGATATAGCCACACACACATATGTAGTTCTAGATGATATCGACGACGATCATCATCCTCAATCCTGGGTGGCGGGTGTTTCTGATAGTAATTAGGATGGTCTGTCTAACAGGGAGATTCTAGCCAACGAGGAATCTGTTCCACCCAACCGAGTTTAAGTATGTGCGACCATCGTCTGTGTCCATGTGGTAAGTACAGGTGGTGACGGGGCCCCTTGCGGTAAGGCGTAGTCCAGCTGAGCCTTCTTCATCGGGCTCGATACCGCAACTCGCAGATAGGTTCTTTGGCAATTTCTGAATAAGAAAAACATATCAATTAATAAATAGCTTCGCACATACTCTTACAAATATATTTCTATTAACTCTATATTTCTACACTATCAAAAGACACAGTACTACGCATTTGTACTATTTAATCATGAATTCTACTAATAAGTATATATGGATTATCTACTAGATTACACATAGCATATCATCGACTAGATTACACATAGCATATCATTGGACTCTACACTAAGCATATCATCGGATTCACTAAGCATATCATCGGATAATATGCATTTGTAAGTATAACAATAAAGCATATATATATATATATATCATCAACTTACTACAGTCAGTATAACATACCATTTCATGCCGATCGACCATGGTACTTGTCAGGCGGGTCACGAATAGCACTTCGACAAAGTCATCACATGGCTGAATTATGTCCCATAGGTTGCGCACCTCCTCCTCGCTCAGCCTCATTCTTTGAGCTACGATGGCTTCATGAAGTGGGTTCTCATCATCTTCATCATCTTCGTCATCTTCATCATCTTCCACCAGGTTGAGATAAATGACAGCCAGCTTGGGTCTTTCTGCTCTGAAGGAGAACCTGATCAACTCACCACCAGTAAGACGCATGTGGGCGACGAAACGGGTCCATCCATCTCCTCCAATCTGCGACATATTGCTTCCTTTCTCGACCTCCATATTGTACGGCCCCCCACGAGCCTCAAATGTCACAGTGTCTCCTGTCAGCTTGTTGAATTTCAACCTCACATTGCATGGGACGATCTGTGTAAAAAAGCAAAATGACACAATGCAGTAATGTCAACACTAAAAATAAAATAGTTGTTACATTTCATCTAATTTCTTACCGCCGCATGACGAAAACTCGGCTGGAAGTAGATGTCGAACAGCTTGCCAGTTGCAAGGCCGCTGGCGCACCTTGACTTGCACAGTCGACATAGTGGTGGTGGTGGCGGCGCCATTTTCCTAAAGAAATATGAGCAAAGGATTAACGATCCACTTCACAGGAAAGAAAAACAGTAGCATGTGATTTTAACTAAATTGGCACCTACATTTTGCCAAAAAATAACTTATTACAAAAAACAAAAACATCTACATATCCATGTACAGAAAAAATAACAATAAAATGGTGCATACTAAATCAACTAAATCAACTAGCCTACTAAATCAACTAAATCAAAATGTTCTAAATCAACTAGCCTACTAAATCTACTAAATCCAAATGTTCTAAATCAACAAAATCAACTAGCCTACTAAATCAACTAAATCAAAATGTTGCATATGAACTAGCCTACTAAATCAAAATGTAGCAGGGAGGAGGGAGAAGGAGGGGCGACTCGAGGAGGGAGAAGAGAGTAGGACGCAGGAGGAAGGAGGAGCGAGGAGGGGCCGGCCGGCGGCGAGTCGAGGGAGGACGGAGGAGGAGGGCGGTACCGAGTCTAGCGAGGAGGAGGAGTTGACGGCGGCACAGAGGGAAGAGGGGTAGGCGACGGCGGCTGGCCGGGGAGACGGCAGCCGGCAGGGGAGGACCGGCGCGCGGGGGGGTTGAGGGGGAGTGAGTCTGAGTGTGTGAGTGTGGATCGCGGAGAGGAGCGTACGTGGGGGTGGAGATAGCTAGTTTTAGCAGTAGCGCTCTAAAGGCAAAGGCGCTACTGCTGAACTACCTATCAGTAGCGCGGTCCTAGTAAACGCGCTGCTGCTAGAACTAGCTTCGCGGCGGGGTCGTGGGAATTATAGCAGTAGCACGGCTTAGAGGAGACGCGCTGCTGATATGTCTATTTCAGCAGCGCGTATTGACGGAGCGCGCTATTGCTACATTGCAGCAGCGCCTTATTTTAAAACTCGCTGCTGGTAAGATCCTGTGTATAAGCTTTTCCCTAGTAGTGTAACCTTGATTCTGACACTACCCTTCTGGATTAGAGAACCCCCTTGGTTCCGCCAATCCTCACTAAAGCCTTTCATGCGCATTGCCTGCTGAAGGAAAGGCCATTTAACTTTATCATATGCCTTCTCAAAATCAACTTTAAAGATAACCCCATCTAGTTTCTTCGAATGAATTTCATGCAGCGTTTAATGCAGGAGGACGACACCTTCAAGAATGTGTCTCCCAGGCATGAAAGCTATCAATCTACTTGTACCACCGAGTGGGCAATCTACGTCAATCTATTTGTGCCCACTTTCGTGAATATTTTGAAACTCACGTCGAGAAGACAACTATAAATCCTCAAACTGAATCCATGTGCTCTCTCCACCCCTTCTATTAGGCGTATCTCTGCATGGTAACCAAGACATTGATTTTAGGGTTATTTGGGACGAAAATGCCCATGCCTGCAAGATTGATTAAATGGCTTGAACACAAAATGTAGCAATATATTCCACCCGTCGCCAAGAAACTATATTATACGGTCATCATGAATATGGTAAACGATAGGGCACTAAGCAAATTTGTGTTTTCCAGTAGTGGTAGTCAATATTTGTGAATTTGCTGGACTCTTATGATTGCATACATATTAAGATTTTCTCGATATATGAACTTCACTAATCTGTATTGATACAGTGTCTCACTCACAATCAAGAAGTTGGCTACAAACTATCAAGCGTCTATTTGTAATGCTCCGAATTTGTATGTCATCATGTAATATAGGATGTCTTGAATTAACTGCCCATCAAGACTTGACATCGATTCTACTATTCTGCTTATATATTATTTGTAGAACATACATCGGAGAGGTGAACTTTATATACTCGTAAAAACCAAAACAAAATATACTAATGTTTATCCAAAAAGTAAATATAATCAATGGTATTTTATGCACAATTGCGGCAAAGCACATGGCTAGTTTGTAGAGTTAATAGTACTATGGATCACAAAGAGGCACACAGTGAAACTGCAGCTATGTTTTCCACCGGCCACCAAGGAACTATATTCTATAGCTCATCATACACTAGTTGGCACGGTTGATCATCTCCACAAAATCTAGGAGAAACAGACAAGCTATCAAGTATATGTACTAAATTTAGTAGGTTATATTCTATTTAATTTTTGTATTATATTTGTGTGGTCAGCGTAAAAATTTAATCCTGTGGTCTGAGGCTCTGAGCTACCCGCTAGCTGTTCATAGAAAGTGACTAATCATTCAAGCGACTGATTGACGACCTGCTCGTTAGCTGTTCATAGATCTAGCAGACTAGTGCTACTAGCATTGCTGTTCTTGACAGCTAGCACTTTTATTTTTTATTTGACTACCTTCGCTGCCTCATTTGTTAGAGAGACTCTTTGTAGGAAGGTGCCATAGCTAACTGCCAAATAAAGCGTCCGTATTGATGCATGTCGTGATGTCCCAATTAATCAACCATGATAAACTAGTCCAGAAATGTAGATGGGAAATCCAACAAATCACTAACTATCAAATTAAGGAATATACATCATTTGCAACTTCTCTTGGCGATACTTATCTATAGTTGGTTCATGCCCCCTGATACTTACCTGTACAGTCTTCGCATAACTGTTGCTTCCTCTACTAGAGCCTGCACACTTTACTCTATAATAGATCACATGCAGTTGTTGTGCATGGTTTAAAAGAATATTATATAGCTTCGACATTTTTAGCTTTCTCTTCAATCTGGTATGCGGAAATATTTGTAAGTGTTAATGTATGGTTATATTATTTCTTATACCCTATTTATGTATTTTGTAATTAGAATTCGAAAATTATATATTAATTGGAATTGATCCATGGATAAACTTAATTGGCACCCCGCATGTTACTTCTCTCTACAAAGAATTGTGCGTGCGCAATGCACGTTCTTGCAAAATATTGTGCTGAAAATGCAACTGGAATGAAGGAGGTTGAAGAACAACATGCATGATAGTAAAAGTTAAGTGGTGCGGAAAGAACCATATGGTGAGATTTGAAACACTGATCATGGATATAAGGGGCCTTATGATGTTATATTTTAACTATCAATATGTTTTTTAGTGCAAATTGGAAATTTCATGTATTAATAGCTGCAGTTCTCTTCTCTTATTTTCTGTTAGTTAATTGTATTTCGATATTAAAAGCTAATCAATCATTGTAAGGTTTATCTATTATTATTCCAAAAGAGTAAATAAGTTGCGATGCAAATTGGAATTTTCAAAGATATACATGCAGATATTCTCTATGAAGAAAATGCAATAGGATAGTTTCGTGTTGAGCAGCTGTGATCAACGTGGCCTATTTCTTTTTAGAGCTTGTTAGATTCCGCTGGTTCACGGATTAATAAACACTGGCTTTGCCCATTTATGAGATAGTTACGTTGGCCTTATGTGGCTACCTCATATGACGTCGTACAGATGATTCAGCTCCCTGATGCATTTGCTAGCTGCCAAAGCAAGACTCGTGCATGCATGTCAATGGCTGCAACACTTCTTCTATATTCTAGGGCAGCAAGAGAACAGAACAACTAGCAATTTGTCATTCTTTTTAAGCTGGTTCTTTCCATTCATACATGCAACTTGTTAGGTGCAAGCAACTTGTTAGGTGCTACCTCAATAAAGCTTCCATGATACCGCGATGGAACTGATTGGCCAGTTTGTACTTCGTTAGGTTAGGGGATTCAGATTATCAAACCAGGGGCGGGGGTGGTATTCAAGCATTAGGTTCATCTGAACCCAATGAAATTCATCTAACCCTCGATTAAATTATTCTATAGCAATGCCGCATTAGGCAAACTGGACATCAAAACCCTTACAGCAACAAATGATTTAACCAATCTCTCTTTGGCCTTGTTCCAACACATCTTCTCCCATTCATAGACGAACTAACTGTCGGTGGAAAACGACATTTATGAGATCACAGGAATCCCTACTACGGTTGGCACGGCGCGGGGTTGTGGGAACAATAGGTTTAGGAGCAAGCACTAAGATCGTTTACCCAGGTTTGGGCCGCGAAGATGCGTAATACCCTAGTCCTGCTTTGATGTGTATTTCAGAGTGTTCTTGGGCTCTCGAACTAGCTATGGAGGATGCATAGTTCAAAAGAGCCGAATCCTTCTCCTAGTCGCCTCGGGCCTCCTTTTATACGCAAAAGGGGCTGCCACAGTGGCACACAGGAGGTGGAAAGGTGTACAGTGCGCGAGCTTATCGCCCGGCATTAGGGGACAAAACACATTTAATGCATCGCTTAGGTGTCCCCTTGCTTTATTGGGGACGGGAATGAGGCCCTCCCCGTCCGTTGCCGCCCCGCCTCGCTTCGACACGCGCCCTGGCCATCGATGCATGCGCCGCCATGTAGGCAGGTAGGCAGCTGAGATGGCGCGGTGGTAGGGCCTTCACGAAGATCTGCATGCCACCACGCAGGTGCTTGCTGAGTCGATGTATAGGCCGCCCGTCGGCACGCAGGTGCCTGCTCAGCTGGTCGAGCTAGCAGCTACTTGGGGACGGCGGTGGAGTCTTGGCAGACACGGGCCTGGCTATGGCCCTGCTGATGCCCTCTGCAAGGGTCTTGCCGTGGCGTTGCAATGTTCCCGGCAAGGCGCTTGCCGGGGGTCTTGTGGATTTCCTCGGCTAGGATCCCGCCGAGGGTCACCGTCTTCTGGTCCTCATCTGATCTCATGTATTCATGATCTTGACCAAGATCTGCATGCCACCACAGAGGTGTCTCCCGAGCCCTGGGTCCAATATTGTCGTTGGCGGCGTTTGGATCCCTTGGGCTCAAGGGTGGCTTGCTCTGCTGGCGTTGGGCAAGTTGCCCCGGCAAGGCTGTTGCCGGGGCCGCAGAGGCTGCCCCGGCAAGGGTCTTGCCGGGGGAGTCCACCTCGCCCCTTTGTTCTTTTATGCCTCTGATCTTGGCGTTGTCTTGGTTGTCTTGTGCTTCAGCTGCTCTCCGGCTTCCCTCCTCTGCCCTGCTAAGTCTGGCCGTGGCGCGCGCGGCTCTGACTGCCCGTGCACAAGTAAAGGGGTCAAAATGAGAGCCCCTACTTTTGTACACCGACAGGAGCCCCCGGGCCTAGGCCACACATAAGCGCGACGCGTTGTTGGGCCAGGCCCAGAACGGTGCGCGAGTAGTCAGGGCAGGATTTTTACTGTGTTTACTTCTCGTCCGCTGCGCTTCCCCACGACCCATGTTGAACGTGCGACGTGGAGGTTCGTGCGTGACCTCGGGGTCATGCATGGGGCGGTTCTTGCACACATGCGTCACACCGCAGTTATTCAAAAAAGTGGCGGCCCGCGCCTTCCCCGTAAAAAGGAATAACCGCGGGCGCACTGCTCATTTACCCTCCGTGCTTTCCCCAATCTCGGAACCGTCGTGCCCTTCTTCCTCATTCTCAAGCTCTTGCCTTCGCTCGCCGCCGCTGCACCTTCGCCATCCTCCCGGAGTGGCCAAGGACACAGGGGAGAAGGAGCCGCCGAAGAGCGAGTTGGCGGTGTGGGGATGCAACACGCCTACTTCCCGTCGATGGTCGACGCGATCGAACTCCGGGACTGCTTCAAGCACCTGTGGGGGTGCAAGACGGGAAGCGAGACGACGGGGCATCCGGCCACGCGTGTCATCCCCGCCGCCTTTGCCGAAGCCGGCCCGAATCGGAACCGTTCTTTGTTGACTACTTTTCTTGCGGCTTGTGCCCCCCCCCCTTCTCTGATTTCTACAGCGATATCATGCACACCTACGGCTTCCACCTTCTGGATTTTACTCCAAATTTCGTGGCGTGCATAGCTCTTTTTGCGCACCTCTGCGAGGGTTTCGCCGGGGTGCATCCCAACACGGCGCTCTTCCGCCAATACTTGTTCCCACGGATCCAAAAGGGGGGCGCCATTTCCGGTTGCATCGCCTGGATCCCAAGGACCTAGGAGAAAAGGGCATATTCGGACGGCGCTCAAAAGGAGAGGTGGGAGGAGTGGTGGGGCCAGTGGTGCTGGATTGAGGAGAAGGATCCACCAGCATTCTGCGAGGTTCGCCAGGTGCCGCCGGACCGCACAAACGACTGGAACGATGTCGAATTCAACGACAAGAAGCTCACGTTCGCCACCACCAGGATTCTTCGTCTCACCGAGGCCGGGCTCACCCTTGAGATGATCGAGGCGGATTTCATCCGCAATCTAATCGCCCCGCTGCACAACAAGGGGAGGCCAGCCTGGCTCTTCCCGAACGCCGCTGACATCATGAGGCTCCGCCCCGGCTTGGACCACAACTTCACGGTTATGGGGCACGCCCACTTCTGTCGGCGGCTCTTCCAGCTCGACGTGAACCGCGATGGCGAGGTCGAGCAGTCCGGCAAGACCGTGAAAGCCGCCGCGAAGACCGGCAAGGTCGCCAAGGGGCCCTTGTTTAAGTTGCCGGCGGGGATGGTCCCACTGAGCAACAACTCGCGTCGGAGCGACAATATCGCCATGATGCCGGGAGTTCAACACGCACGGCCTCGTCCCAAACTGGGCCGAGCTGCCGGAAGATCAGGTGCAGGAGTTTTTTGACACCTTGGAGGAGAAGTATGTCAGCGCCGAGCCGCGGCTCGTCCAGGACACCACCCAGGCGGAGTTGGACTACACGCCGCCAGGGCGCGGAGTCGGAGCTCGCCAAGGTGGCCGGCAGCACCGGCGGCGTGGAGGACAAGGCCGCGGCGGAGGCGGAAGAGAAGGAGCTTGCCCAGTGGGCGAAGTCTGCTGGGGAATCCAGCAGCGCAGGGCACCGGGGCCCCTCTCATAAAAGATACGGTTGACTAGTCGTCGAAGGAGGAGGCCGAGGCTGTCGACCCTCCGGTCATGGGGAGAGGCCGAGTCCTGCGGCGGGCCACATCTGGCGAGCCGGTCCGGCCCGGCAGGGCTGTACAACCACGGCAAGCCCAGGAGGGGTCCGCGCTCCAGACGAGGGCCGTGGCGGCGAAGAAGTTGGTGAAGGCCGCGGTGGCAAAGAAGAAGGCAACTTCTACATGATGACTGTGTACAGCATCACCGTCGTGATCATGTCCTGGAGATTCTTCGTCTTCTCGCCCGCCCTCGCCGCGGTGTTTGTCTTGCTGCCCTTCCTGATTTCTTGCCCGGCCCCCATGGACGAATAAATAGTCATCTTCATCACCTTGCCACCGATAGCCATCCATGAAACCACGCAAGAGCAGGTGATCCCGCACCTGCCCGGAATCCGGGTCCGCAATAAGGCTCTTCAGCTTGCATCTTCAACACGGACATCTTATCTCCGTCTCGTTCTTTTGAAGCATCTCGGCCTTCACGGAGCTCAAAAACCTATTCACGATGCCTTCGGTCATCATGCGGACCATGGTCGCCTGCGGGGTAGAGCAAAACGATATTTTAGAACCAAGAAAAAATTCGGCATGACTTTCCCTAAAAATAGGACCAAAAAGAATGCATAGTGTCAAAACTCTCGCCGAAACGGAAATGAATCAACATTCCGGCAAAAAATTGGCAACTATCGCATTTCAAATACCAGTACCTGCAAACACAAACATATATGCAACACCACAAACATATGCAACACCACAAACATACATAGATCTAGCTAGGCCATAAAAAGTGCATGTGCACGTTGTTGGAGGGAGAAAAAAGTAGATCTACAACATAAAGAAAGCTTTCCCCTTACTTACCTATCAAAAAAAGGTAATTTAACCATTTAATTTGGATGAATCTATGGTGCAAATGAGGTGAGGAGGAGGAGGCAGCCGAGACAAGCTTGGACGAGGAGGTGGAGAAAATGAAGTGGGGAAAGTGGGTGTGTAGGTGGCTGTACAAAATATCTAGCTGGTCCCAGATTACTAATGGTGCACTACCTACATATGGGCCATTAGTAACCCTGGTTACTAATGGCGCACCAGCTGGTGGTCCGCCATTAGTAGTTTTGCAAAAAAATGATAGTGGTGGCGCACGTGAGGAGTGGTGCGCCATTACTGGTTACACTGTTCCCTGGTGCGCCATTAGTATTTTTGAAAAAAATAAAAAAATATGTTAGTAGTGGCGCACCATGAGTGTGTGGTGCGCCATTAGTGTCTATCACACTAATGGCGCACCGACATATGATGCGCCACTGCTATATAGTAGTGGCGCACCACATGTCTGGTGCGCCATTAGTGTCCATATCATCTATAGCCCCTTTGCTAGTAGTGCTAGGTTGTTGCCCCCCGATGGCCTGGAGGGAGCGATGCGAGGAGTGGTTCAGATCTACCCTTCTGCCCCGCCTGGGCAGCTGTGACTCATGAATGTATATATTTTCTATCTCGTTATATGGATGTATTTGCTATTTTAACTACTAACTGTACTAGTTTGTCATAAACTCATATTTTGCTGCTCATATATGTCGTCACACTCATGGGGTGTAATTAAAAATATTAGCATTATGGCACTAGTGGTAGCATTGAACTAGATTTCTATTGCTCCTATTCTAGATGCAACTAGTGCTCATCGTGTTAGATGATTTATATATTTGTAATGTGTCCTGAATTGTTGTTTACACCAAGTAGCTATGGGCTGGTTTGGTCATCTCACGCGATGTCGCTGCCAATCTTAGCACCAACCCCTCACTGGATGCAGCACCAACAATGTCGGTTGTTGAAGTTTCCGGATGCATGTTGCCCATAAGCCAGTTAAAGCTCTCGCTGAAGACCATTCCTATATTTCATGTGAGGTCACCACCCATAGCATCACCCTGTCGCCCGATTCAGCTCCCGTCATGTCGGGTGCCGCTCCCACCGAGGTTGTTTCCAGCATGTCGCGCGACATCACTACCCATAGGGGACTGGTACTAGCATTCCGTCAGCTGACACCCACCGGATGCAGCTTTCACCGAATCCAGTTCTAGCCCATCATAGCATGACATAGCCGTTGTTCCAGGACAACAGCATGGGCTTGCAGCAGCCATGCCCTCCGATTCTAGATTTAGTTGAGGGCAGTTGCAGCAACACGCCTTGCCGATTCTAGCATGACCCTCCTTCACTTCGAGCTTGCAGTGCGGCATGGCGGCCGTCACGGCACCGACCAAGTATCCAACGGGGAAACACCTACAGCTAAGAGCTATCACATTAGTGGAGCGTGCAGGCAACGATCACCGACTCCTAGCACCATCATAGATCTCCAACTCGTCAGATCCATGGTAGACTTGCTGCATGAACATGAAGGAGGGGCGAAAAGTTGTGATAGAGGTTGGGACGAGAAAGAAGAAGCGTGAACGGGGCGGAGAAGAAGAAGTGGACGCCTGTCTCACAGACTCCTTTTGCAGATAAGGTAAGAGCACCTCCGGCCATTGCCCCCCCCTAGGAGGCATAAAAATCGCCGCCTAGGGGGCGAGTCGGCGGTACAATCGGCGTTGGGGGCAGTTAGGCATCCAGCCGTCACCCCTAGGTCGCCCCCAGGCGCCGATATTGGGCCAGTTTTCGGCCCAATTTTGGCGAATAAAGGCCCCACATGGGCAAGTATCGGCCCATATTTTGGTACAAGCGGCTGAAGATGCTCTAAGCAATGGTAAAAGCGGTGGATGGACCCACCACGCATGTGCGACGCGGCATGAGGTGACTGGTACTAGCATTCCGCGAGCCGACCCAATTTAACCGTTTCCCTTGTTGGAAACAAATTAGTGTGTTCATCCCTATATACGAAAAGGGTTTCCCCCCATTTTATATTATAAAGCCCAGAACCAAGCATCCAACATAGCAGTACAAAGTACAATCAAGTCATAGAATCATGATGGGGGCACAGCAAGACAAGCCCCATAGAAAGCTAAAAAAGAGAAGCTAATCCGGCACTGGAGGCAGTGGTGGTGGAGGTGGTGGAGGAGCAAAAGCCGCGGCCAAGGAACGAAGACCAGCCGTGATGTCGTCAATGACATCTCGGCCGCACTGCTTGCTAAGCGGTCTCCAGAGCTGTAAGAAGCCACACATTTTATAGATCACATCAGTCACACGAGAAGGGATAACGCGTTTGATGACTAATTTATTGCGAGTACACCAAAGGGACCAAGCAAGGGTACCAAAAGCCACCCAAATAGGGGCGCATGTAGACCAGGGGAGTCTAAGGACCTCCCCGAACAAATCCGGGAGGTTGTCATGGCACCAACTGCCACCAACCACATCCCGGAAGCAACTCCATAAGAAATGTGCCACCGGGCACCGGAAGAAGATGTGGTTGCAATCTTTCGGTACCAGACAAATGGGGCAAAGGCCATCCCCAGGGCCATTAGTTTACGGAGCTCTGTGCCCGAGGGAAGGTGACCCCTAACCCATTACCATAGAAATATGCGGATCTTCAATGGGAGTTTGATCTCCCAAAGCACCGCTAGCTCCACTGGACCCGAGGTGGGCACAATCGCCTGGTATAGGGATCTAGTAGAGAATCTGCCTCTTGGCTCGAGGTGTAAAGATAGAGCATCGGGCTCTAGAGAAGGGGAGTGGAGGGCAATACACTTGAGCAATTCATCCCATTGCTCAAGTTCCACCGCCCGAAGGTACAGCGGAAGGCAATCGCGCCTAAGTCGGCCAGGGCCACAGCCACGGAGATCTGTGGGCGGACACAGATCGAGAATAACGCAAAGAAACGTTCTGCAAAGGGCCGGGTACCAGCCCATCTATCCAGCTAGAATAAGGTGGCTGATCCGGTACCTACTATTATGGAAGTCCCAATGCGCAGGACCGGCATCAAAGGAATCACCGATTGCCAGAATTGGGACCCTCCAGACCTAGGTGTGAAAGCTAGCGGTTGCCCGCGAAGGTACTTCGCACGGATAATCTCAAGCCACATGCCACCTTCTTCAGTCTGGATCCACCAAAGCCATTTGGATAGGAGGGCAATGTTCATCCGCTTGGAAGAAATGACCCCAAGGCCTCCTTGGTCCTTAGGCTTACAGATCTCGGACCATTTCACCATATGGTACTTCTGTTTATTGTTCTCTACAACAACAACAACAACAACAACAACAACAACAACAACAACAAAGCCTTTAGTCCCAAACAAGTTGGGGTAGGCTAGAGGTGAAACCCATAAAATATCGCAACCAACTCATGGCTCTGGCACATGGATAGCAAGCTTCCACGCACCCCTGTCCATAGCTAGCTCTTTGGTGATACTCCAATCCTTCAGGTCTCTCTTAACGAACTCCTCCCTTCTGTTTATTGTTCTCTCCCGCCTAGAAAAATCGGGAAAGGAGTTTAGTGACCTCATGATGGAGGGATCCATGTAAACTATAGAATCCCATGATATACATCAATAGGCTGATAAGGGAGGAGTTCATCAAGATCATGTGTGCGGCTTTGGAAAGCTACCTTCCTTGCCATGGCTCCATCCTAGGTTGGAGCTTGGCGATTATTGGACGGAAATCCTTCTCCAGTAGGCGCGTGTCACTAAGTGGCATGCCAAGGTAAGTCATCGGGAAGGATCCCAAGCGGCAATTTAAACTATTAGCAATCCGCTGGGCCTCCGACTGAGAATATCCCAATACCATTACCTCACTCTTGGGAAAATAGATTGTGAGGTCCGACATTTCTGAAAGCAGAGGAGGAGGAACTTGAGGTTCTGAATATCCTCATCCGACCCCTCCACCATCATAATGGTGTGATCAGCATATTAGAGGTGAGTCAGACCTCCATTGGCCACTAGGTGGGGGCAGATCCCCCTAATGTGGCCGGCGCGCTTGGCCAAGTCAAGAATCGAGGCGAGCGCATCAACCACAAGGTTGAAGAGAAATGGGGATATCGGGTCTCCTTGACGAACCCCTTGGCCCGTTCCTATATAAAAGACTATAGGTCTATATTTCTGCCCTTAATTCTGACGTGCACCAGGTCCATTCATCCTGTGATGCTTAGCGCCGAAGTGAGGCCACATGTGGCTCCTCGGAGTCGTTATGCTAAATTTGGTAAGCAAGCACAATGCTTGTTGAAAAGGCCTTGTAGTATTTTCCATTGGCCTCACATGGTTATTGAAGATGTCATATTCCTTAGGTAAAACTTCTAGGAGATAATGGCGCTTCTTATTTCATTTCTAGACTTTTTCGTGCCAATAAGAACTTTACATACTTAAAATGACCTTTTTAAGCACAATTTTTTTTTCTGAAGGTGTGTTGTTGTTTTAACTGCTCGCCGTTTTATGCCCGTCAGATTGTGAGCTATTTTTCTGCTCCCATAGATGATTTCCTCTTTGATTCATGGGATTCTCAAAATGCATGAATGTAAAAAATATACGCTTGCAATGTCATAGTCATTTGAAGCCCGTAGAACATATTTATTTGATTGCATTGCGTGAAAAAACAAATGATTCTTTAAAAGAGATTTAAGTGGATACACAATTCCATGTGAAATGTACTGTAATGGAATCCATATTGCTCTTTGTTAACATGCTACACGTCTTCGAGTGTTATTTATGTATTCTGGTCAGTTCTTGAGACATATATAATCTTTAATTGAGGAGGCTCTCCATGCATGTCTAGGAGTATTTCATGTCGGTGTTATTTTAGCATTGATGATGTGTTAACACTTAGCTGGATCCTTTTGGAGACGACACGACTGACTTCATGTTTTCTCAAGCACCAACAAATTTTCCTTCTGGGCATAGTTATCTTTTATGGCGTAACTCTTCACAGAAAACTAACATATGCAATTTTTTGTCGTGATTTTCCATAGCGTTTCCCAATTATCTTGGTAGCTGTTAATTTGAAATTGTCCTTTGTATTTCCTATGCCCTTTAAAGAGCCTTGTCAGCTACCGGGTTGTAGTGATTAGAGTTGGACCGGTCTTGTTGTATCAAGCCTAGTCTTTCACAAAAGTACTGTCGACGGGGTTGCGATGGGTGGGCAGCACTACAAGCCACCACAAGAGACAAACAACTTTTACAACCTACCACACTTGTGTCACTTGTACTGCTCCATATATTATGATACCCACGGGCCACCTAAGCATAAAAACACCAGCCAACATCTACCTTGATGTGTCAACTGAGTAATACAATAAATAATCAGAGTCACACTTCTCAAAAATGAAAATTCGTGAATGTAGCTATCTATGACAAGAATGACTGCACATCACTTGATGCAGAGGTCAGGAGTCTATCCTCCTTTTCAGGGAAAAACTTAATTCTCGCCAAGACGTTTAATGCTTCAAAAGTTACTTTCATGCTCATAATTTTTCCTTAAGGCACATGTATTTATTTTTAAGTTGGCAGTTTAAATCTCCAGGGCATGTAAAAAACTCAAATATATGAGTGTTGGTCAGTTTCCTATCAGAAGATTTTACCTAGGTACTTACGAATGTATTTGTTCTATCAGTATTTACTACACCAGCTCACCAGACATTTTTCTACGTGTGTAGATATGTTGCAACACTCTCATGGAGAGTTATATTTAGCTTACAAAATCGTCTTATATTATGAGACGGAGGGAGTAGTTAGGTTTTGTGCTACTCCTGTTCTTGATGAAACTGGTGTCCATGGTAAATTCACATCTAGTCTCTCGCAGCTCGCCTGAGTCATCATCTTAAATTCTTAAATTTAGCTAGCAGCTCAAAGCTTGTTGAAAAGACAGGATTAGTAGTTTACGATGGCCTTACGTGCTTACCGATGACGTGGTACTGCTTGTTTGAGATGACGTAGCTCCTCTATGCATTTGCTAGCTGACAAAGCAAAACTGACATGCACGCTTGTCTTTCAGCCGCCACAATTTAATATTCTAGGACACAATG
Organism: Triticum dicoccoides; assembly: GCF_002162155.2. Lineage (NCBI taxonomy): Eukaryota > Viridiplantae > Streptophyta > Magnoliopsida > Poales > Poaceae > Triticum > Triticum dicoccoides. Next base: position 9,575,461 of record NC_041382.1, on the reverse strand, counting down.
GACAGAAGGACTAGAAAGTTTGTCATTATTTTCTAGTATTTTCTACCAGGAGCTTCCGTCCATGGATGTTTTCTTAATCCTCGAATGTCGTCAAGTGCCCACTTCGCGGCATATTGTGCCAAGTTTGTAATAAGAAACAAAATTGTAGCTATATGTCCCAGCGGTCACCAAGGAACTATATTTTGCAGGTCAATCATACGCAAGTTGGCATGATCAATCATCTCTGCAAAATAGTAATAGGAGAAACAAACAAGCCAGCATGTTTGCACTAAATTTTGTGGGCCATATTTCTACTTAATTATAGTTGCCCGTGAAGACGTTGGGCGTCAAATTTTAATCCATGTGGTCTGAGCTGCCAGCCCTAGAAGCAAAATATATTTGTGGTGTCATGTGCTTCTCTTGTCTCTGTGTTGCTTGCCGTCCGTGCCTCCCGTTCGTCTCTTCTAGCGTATGCCGGTAATTTTGCCAATGCAAGGACCTTGCCACTAGGCACGTTTGTAAAAGGAAGGTGAATGAGTTCATGAGTCATAAAAGCTACTCCCTCCGGCAGTGGCGGACCTAGCCCACTGAGCCAGGGTGGGCTGACAGTGCTATTGTACATATTCATTCATTTATTTTCTTTTATTTTTTAACCTTTCTCCTATAGTATAAAAGTTATTTCCAAATCTCAGGGTGGCCATGGCCCATCCTGGCCACCCTCTACCTCCGCCACTGCGGCCTCCAGTCCTAAATATAACTCTTTTTGGAGATTCCAATATGAAATACATACGTGGAAAAATGAGTGAATCTATACTCTAAACTATGTCTATAAACATACATATGTAGTCCATACTAAATCTTTAAAAACACTTATATTTAGGAAAGGAGGGAGTACGTACTTACCATTATATCGATTAGGGATATAGTGTTAATCTCTTTCCACAACATATTAAAATACATATATACCTAAAACATAAGTGCTGTCGTTACTCCAGCAAAATTATATAGCCCCTCCATTTTTTTATTAGGTGCATTGACGAAGACACTTATCAGACGATAATTTTGGACCAAATTCCCATGGTTACAATGTTGATTAGAGAAGTAATTACCAGTGGCAAATTAATGATATTTCCAATTCAGGGGGAGTACGGACAATTGGCATGTAGTGAACATACCTATAAAAATTCAATATTTACTTACTAAATACATCTAATGGAAAAAATGCACAGAGTATATTGTTGGCCAGTTCGATTCTAAAAATAATGAAAAGAAAACTTCAAACTAAGTAAAATGTAGACCGCAAAAAAGAAACAAAATGTTGGAAATCATAGAGCTGCCTCAGGAACGGTTCGCAGACTGTGTGCTTAGAACAACTCCCTCCATATGGCTCCCCCAAGGACGCCTATTTCCTAGTGGCCACACCAAAAATATTCCATGACCCCCTTTTCGAATTTAGGTGCAAAATATTAGTGGCTCTGTTTCAAAATAGAGTTAAATACACCGAGAGGTGCCTCAACTTGTTTTGTGTGGTCAGTTCAGTGTCTAAAGTTGCAAAATACATGAAATTAGTACTCAAACTTGTGTAGGCGTGCAAATACGGTGCCTCCGTCAATATTTGGGCGTACGCATCCACCCCGCGTGGCAGTGGCTGAGAACTGGGAAGGCGCTGGGTGGCCAGAGTGTGAGGAACTTTTTGTACAAAACCCCCTCATATTTTATTTAATCATGCAGGAAAACCTCACAAACATGCAGGAAAACCTCAGAAATTAGAAAGAAAGATAAATGTTTGATACAATATTGAATCTGAGCCGTCGTTATCATGGATTGCATTTTACGCATAAGTTGTCCGTCATGCAATACATTGCTCAGTACATATTGAAGAGGCCGAACTTTATGTATTGCATTGCTATGCAAAATGTAACTTTGGAGCACGGGCACATTGTGTCCTTTTTTTATGTTCAAAGAAAGAGATTTCTAGAGCTAAAAGAGTTCTGAAATTTTTTCTACATGCACACATGAAGTGTAATATACCCATGTGAATTTTCATCAATATTTGTGCTTGTATGTGAGAGATAGAAAAACCAAATACATGAAAATATCAGCTTGTTTTTTGGCCAATTTTTGTCCTTTTTTGCAGGCTATAATATAACATAATTTCAAACAAAATTTGGAAGTCACTAAGAGCACATGCATACATTTTTGTGTGAAAACAATCAACTCCTTCTGAAACTATCAAGTGCTAGTTTTTAGCCTTAGAGAAACGTGCGCAGTGGCCACCGTCCTCCAAAATTCTGATTTGGTTGCTATGCACGTCTTCGAGCGAATTTTATTTATATATTGCACTTCTACGGACCCGCAAAAGTTTTATTTTCATTTTTAATATTATTTTTACCATTCAAAATAAAAGGAAATGTAAGAAAAAATTACAACTTCCATAAACTTAAAGAAAGTGTTAGTGCATTTGAAAAATGTTTAACATGTTCTTGGAAAATCTTTCACATGTATTAAAAAATTATAATGTGTATTTAAAATATGTTGGTCTTGAATTAAAAAATTGGCAATATGTACTTAAAAAAGTTCAACATGTATATATTTATTTGCGGGGAAAGATCAACATGTATTAAAAATGTACTCAGTAAAATTTTGAATATTTGTATTTAAAAAGTTCAACACAATACTTTTTAATGCACAATGAATAGTTTATGAAACACAACATGTTCAATTCTTTTAATAATTGGTTATTTCAGAAATACCATGAAGATAAACACTAATAGTGTGTGCTCGTTGTCCAGAATGAACATACATATATTTAAAAAAAATCTAATATAGGTTCAATTATTTCAATACCCATAAATTTTTGAAAAAGTCCATGTCTACCACTTCGAAGTACGTAATAGTGAAAATAGAAAATATTAAAAATACAAAATAATTGCATATTCTATTTTCTATATGGGGAAATTTACGTCCCATGAAACAAAAAAAAAGAACTTGGAAAATCTAAAAATAGAAGTGATAGATAACACATTAGGAAAATTGCAGAGTGATACGCTAAAAGAGTCCACATAGCTTTCTACCTAAGAGGTGAACGCAATGCATATTTTGGCCGAGCGGTACATCGAGTCGTAGATGAGAAAGATGTGTTATGTTTTAAACCCATCCATGATGAAAATTTCCACGTTATTTCAAGCTAGCATACTCTTCAAGATACATGCGATAGTTTGCTTTGCTAGCATCAGTCTTTGACCAAAAATAATAATAAATTTATTTTATGTGACTTAAAATTGATGTCATTAGGTTCGTATTCAACCATAATTATGCGTTTTATTTGTATCATATAAATGTACATACTAATTTCTACCAATCAATCAAATGCTTGTCCTAATAAAAAGAAGTATGCAGTGTATTTTGAATCGGATCATGTATGCTCACTAAGCTGCACCAAATTCATAGATCCACAACCTTTTTCACACATTTATACGAAAATGTGTACTATGGTTTTGATAGTTTTTCTGTAGCTATGTTTTCCACCGTCACCAAGAAACCATATTCCACGGTTCATTGCAAACTTCTTGGCATGATGGATCATCTCCGCGGAATCTACTACGAACAAACTAGCTAGAAAGTAACATAAATCTCATTGAATATGCAACTGGTGTTCAAGTTTAAATTTACTCTGGCCCAGTTCTCTTCAGACATATTATGCATTATAAACTAACTAAGGAAGCTACTCACTGTTTGCCGACTAGAGGCGTGTCTTTTAGGGCATCTCCGGTAAGTCTTGTTGATAAAATGCCGATGTCATCAACCAACAAGATATCATACAACTACTCCAATTGGTTCTATCTAAGTTATATAATAGGGCGTGGGAAATAAATGTGACTGCTCCCAATTTCACCTTGGAGCATGTGCAAGGGTTGTTGGTCAATCAACATACATCTTTGCTCTCTTTCCTCATCTATTACGTACTACATCATCACTAAGTCATATGCGACAAATTTACCAATACCAATCTTACAGCTATTGGAGTTGCTCTTAGTGTTTTATTTTGGTTGTGGTACCATTGATGTCATGGTGTTGATTAGGTGGACTTCTTTAAAACGACGTATAGCTCACTTCATGCATTGCCTAGTCTTTGACAAAAATATAAAAATCGATGGAGTGCAGATGGGTGTGCTGCACTACATGCTACTAGCTCAAGGGAGAAACCCACTGATCAGATGACAACCATGATGTGTTAATTGGTATAACTCAAAGGTGCACTTCTGAAAAGGGCATTTTTTAAATATGACTAATATAGGATAAAGATATCTAATAATTCAAATTTATTTTTAAGCATATCTTTTCCATATGGAACAACATATTTGTTTTCAAAATTCTAATTTAAATTTTCACGCATATGTAGAACTTAATATTTTTTATGTATGTGTTTTAACTATTGACTCTGCCAGCTATGGTTGGACGGCTGATGCCCCCGGCCATTGTCCACGGAAACATCAGGTCGTTTCCACGGACATTTGTTGTCGTCCATTTAGTAGTCCTCATTGGAGTTGCCCTAACAATTACAGGATTTTTGTTGCTCCTATTTGAGATGCAGCTCCCCCGAGTCATTCCCATAAATTTAGCTAGCAGCTCAACAACTCAAGGCAGGCTGAAAAGGCAGGTTTGGTATTTCCGTTGGCCTTAGGTGGTTATTGATGATGTCCTATTGCTTCTCAGTGATGACGTAGCTCCCATATGCATTTGCTAGCTGCCAAAGCAAAACTCACATGCATGCATGCCGTTCAGCTGCCCTTAAATATCCATTTATGCTGGAGTTTTGTTTATGCATATCTTCTTAATCCATGCAAGTTGACAATTTGGTAAGTGCATCAAGTTTGTAAAACAAAATACTACTATGAAGAAACGGATGTGAAGAAACTATATTCTGTAGTTCAATCATAGACAGGTTGGCACGATTGATCATCTCCGCAAAATCTAGGAGAAACAAAAAAATTAGCGAGTTTGTACTATATTTTGTGGGCCATATCTACTTATATAAATAGTACATGAAGACGTCCGGTGTCCAAACTTAATCCATGTGGTTTGAGCTACCAGCTCCCTACAATCAGAATATCTACCGGGCATCCTTGTGTGATCATTGATATGTACTTGCACTTTATATAGAGGTATGACGTTGAGTGCGGTGATTTGGTGCCAAGGTGCAGAAGTAAATTCAAATAAAATATTTTTTAATTAAATCTGAAACTTTTTGCATCAAAGATGAACCAACGCGCTAGGAGCTAAAAACATTCTTGTTAAAATGACATTTGAGGACCTTTCCACAAAAAACAAATTTCTGGTCCGAGAGAAACTTTGAGAAAGAACACTATCTGGAGAAGATTTTAACTTTTTTTTTTTTGGTGTAGAGCCCCTCGAATGTCATTTCTACTCGAAAATTTGCATGCACCTTGCCTTTTGGTGCATCTTCAATGCTAAAAAAAATCAGATTTGTTGAACATTTTGAATTTATTGTTCATTGGGTGCAGATGAGCCTGGACTTACTATATGACGCCAATCCCTTTCCACAACAAATGGAAAATGGCAGCTCTACCTTTTTTTTTAAGAACAATGCACGCAGCCATTTTATTAAGAAGTCTCAAAGCATCACAAAGTCATAAAAGTATTACAGCTCGCAAGCGGAGCGAAAAAAAGGAAAAGAAATGCGAATGCTGAATATTACAAACGGTATGACAATGTAAAGGACAAGCTCCCTAGACTCCTATCCTGTTATGCAACCGCCATCCGAACCGGTTGAATATAGTCCGTGCTACCATCTCCCACTTGTTGCACCCAGTAACCAAAGGCTCCCTGGAGTCCGTTGGAGTGAGTAAGGAACACGTACAGATCCAAGCGTAGCTCTGAAGATGACCTGCAAGAAAGTTAGATTATGTTGTCTGTTAAAAATCATATCATTCCTGCAATTCCATATAGCCCAGAGAAGCGTGCATATTCCATTCCGAATACGAGCCGCAGTAAGACGCTCCACACCAGTTTACCATATCCCATATAACGATTCAATGTCAATTGGAGGAATTATGTTAAAGGCTATATGGATCGTTCTCCAAAGTAATTTTGCAAGTGGGCACTCTACAAATATGTGTTGTATCGTTTCATCATGATCACAAAAACAACACCGTGAACTACCTACCCACCGCCTCTTTATTAAGTTATCTTTGGTTAGGATCACTTGTTTGTGAACGAACCGCATAAAAATTTTAATACGCAAGGGAACCTTAACCTTCCAAATATGTAACGATCTCGAGATTGGGCAAGAATTAATTAGATCCATGTAAAAAGATTTCAATGTAAACACCCCATGTCTAGCTAACTTCCAGTGCATCGAATCGGGTTGGTCGGATAATTGAACATCTATCAATCTCCAGACCAAGTGCATCAAGGCCGTCCATCGCTCATCAACTAACGCACGGCTGAACTGAATATTGAAGGGAGTCGATTGAAATACGGTGCCTACGTAATCTTCCTTACGCTGCACAATGTTATATAGGGTGGGGGTACCGTATGGCTTGTGGCGTCTCCCCTCACCACGTATCCTCCCAAAATCTTGTTGACATCTCATTGCCAACCAAGAATTTGACCCTACGAAAGAACAAATCTTTCGTTCGCATGAGTCCCTTCAAGAATGGCGAGTCAGTTGGTCTCGTGGTGACCTGGGCTAGCACTTTCGATTGTAAATATTTATTGCGTAATATATGCGCCCACATACCCTCTGGCTCTGTTCCTAACCTGTAGAGCCATTTACTCATAAGACATTTATTCTTAACTTCTAGGTTTTCAATACCGAGACCCCTCGGTCCTTGGGTCGGCATAGAATATCCCATCGTGTGAGACGGTATTTCTTCTTGGCCTCATCTGACTGCCAGAAGAATCAAGATCTAAAGAAATCTAGTCTCTTCTGCACCCTTATGGTTACCTCGAGGAAAGATAATAGGAACATCGGCATACTAGTAAGTACTGAGTTGATCAACACTAGCCGACCACCATATGACATTAGCTTGCCCTTCCAGCAACTAAACTTTTTTTCAATTTGATCTTCGATGCACTTCCATTCTTTATTAGAAATCTTCCGGTGATGAATTGGTATGCCAAAATAGCTGAAAGGAAAGGAACTAATTCACACCCAAATGTCTATATGTGTCTTGCTCTTCTTTGGCCTTATCAAAGCAGAACAACTCGCTCTTGTGAAAATTTATTTTTAATCCAGACAATTTTTCAAAGAGACATAATATGAGTTTCATATTTCGTGCTTTTGTAATGTCATATTCCACGAACATGATAGTGTCGTCAGCATACTGTAAAATGGAGACTCCCCCATCGACCAGATGAGGTACTATCTCATCCACTTGAACATTTTGCTTGGCCCTGCCTATAAGAATGCTCAACATGTCGGCCACTATATTAAATAGGAGAGGAGACATGGAATCCCCCTGTCTCAACCTCTTGTGTGTGTGGAAGTTGTGAACGATATCATCTTTAACACTACTAGGGAAAACCCTAGTAGTAGCGCGGGTTTTTAGGCTATCAGCAGCGCGGGTGGCCGCGCTACCAATAAGGCACTACAGCTAACTCTTAGTAGTAGCGCTGTATGTACCCGTGCTACTACTATTGACTATAGCAGCAGCGCTTTTACAGAACACACTACTATTAGTTAGCTGTAGCGATTTCCTAGCCCCGCGCTACTGCTATATCTTTCATCATTTCAACCCCGTTTCAGCTTCAATAAACTACAATTTCGAGATACTAGGTACTAGTAGATATCAATTTCATAAAGCCATAAAGCATTATAGGTACTAGGTAGTATTCCCTCGGTTCAAATTACTCATCGTGGTTTTAGTTCAAATTTGAACTAAAACCACGACGAGTAATTTGAAATGGAGGGAGTACTAGATAACAATTTCATATATACTCAACATGCATCCTCAAGCAGAACTAGGTGATATCGACGACGATCATCATATGTAGTTTTAGATGATATCGACGATGATCATCATATGTAGCTCCAAATGATATCGACGGCAATCATCATATGTAGTTCTAGATGATATAGCCACACACACACATATGTAGTTCTAGATGATATCGACGACGACCATCATCCTCCATCCTGGGCGGCGGGTGTTCCTGATAGTAATTAGGATGGCCTGTCCAACACGAAGATTCTTGCCAACGAGGAATCTCTTCCACCCAACCGAGTTTAAGTGTGTGCGACCGTCGTCTGTGTCCATGTGGTAAGTACAGGTGGTGACGGAGCCCATTGCGGTAAGGCGTAGTCCAGCTGAGCATTCTTCATCAGGCTCGATACCACAACTCGCAGATAGGTTCTTTGGCAATTTCTGAATAAGAAAAACATATCAATTAATAATAGCTTCGCACATACTCTTACAAATATATTTCTATTAAGTCTATTTCTACACTATCAAAAGACACAGTACTACACATTTGTACTATTTAATCATGAATTCTACTAATAAGTATATATGGATTATCTACTAGATTCCACATAGCATATCATGGACTAGATTCCACATAGCATATCATTGGACTCTACACTGAGCATATTATCGGATTCACTAAGCATATCATCGGATAATTTGCATTTGTAAGTATAACAATAAAGCATATATATATATATATATCATCAACTTACTACAGTTAGTATAACATACCATTTCATGCCGATCGACCATGGTACTTGTCAGGTGGGTCACGAATGGCACCCCGACAAAGTCATCACGTGGCTGAATTATGTCCCATAGGTTGCGCACCTCTTCCTCGCTCAGCCTCATTCTTTGAGCTACGATGACTTCATGAAGTGGGTTCTCATCATCTTCATCATCTTGGTCATCTTGGTCATCTTCATCATCTTTGCCATCTTCATCATCTTCCACCAGGTTGAGATAAATGACAGCCAGCTTGGGTCTTTCTGCTCCGAAGGAGAACCTGATCAACTCACCACCAGTAAGACGCATGTGGGCGATGAAACGGGCCCATCCATCTCCTCCAATCTGCGACATATTGCTTCCTTTCTCGACCTCCATAGTGTACGGCCCCCCAGGAGGCTCAAATGGCAAGTCTCCTGTCAGCTTGTTGAATTTCAACCTCACATTGCATGGGACGATCTGTGTAAAAAAAAGCAAAATGACACAATGCAGTAATGTCAACACTAAAAATAAAATAGTTGTTACATTTCATCTAATTTCTTACCGCCGCATGACGAAAACTCGGCTGGAACTAGATGTCGAATAGCATGCCAGTTGCAAGGCTGCTGGCGCACCTTGACTTGCACAGTCGACATAGTGGTGGTGGTGGCGGCGCCATTTTCCTAAAGCAATATGAGCAAAGGATTAACGATCCACTTCACATGAAAGAAAAATAGTAGCATGTGATTTTAACTAAATTTGCACCTACATTTTGCCAAAAAATAGCTTATTACAAAAAAACAAAAACATCTACATATCCATGTAGAGAAAAAATAACAATAAAATGGTGCATACTAAATCAACTAGCCTACTAAATCAACTAAATCAAAATGTTCTAAATCAAAAAAATCAACTAGCCTACTAAATCAAAATGTTCTAAATCAACTAAATCAACTAGCCTACTAAATCAACTAAATCAAAATGTTGCATATGAACTAGCCTACTAAATCAAAATGTAGCAGGGAGGAGGGAGAAGGAGGGGTGACTCGAGGAGGGAGAAGAGAGTAGGACGGAGGAGGAAGGCGGAGCGAGCAGGGGCCGGCCGGCGGCGAGTCGAGGGAGGACGGAGCAGGAGGGCGGTACCGAGTCCAGCGAGGAGGAGGAGTTGACAGCGGCACAGAGGGAAGAGGGGTAGGCGATGGCGGCTGGCCGAGGCGACGGCGGCCGGCGGGGGAGGACCGGCGCGCGGGGGGGAGGGGGGGTTGAGGGGGAATGAGTCTGAGTGTGTGAGTGTGGATCGCGGAGAGGAGCGTACGTGGGGGTGGAGATAGCTAGTTTTAGCAGTAGCGCTCTAAAGGCAAAGGCGCTACTGCTGAACTACCTATCAGTAGCGCGGTCCCAGTAAACGCACTGCTACTAGAACTAGCTTCGCGGCGGGGACGTGGGAATTATAGAAGTAGTGCGGCTTAGAGGAGGCGCGCTGCTGATATGTCTATTTCAGCAGCGCGTATTGACGGAGCGCGCTATTGCTACATTGCAGCAGCGCCTTATTTTAAAACTCGCTGCTAGTAAGTGTTGGGGAACGTTGTAGAAAACAAAAATTTTCCTACTCGTTTCACCAAGATCATCTAGGAGTTCATCTAGCAACGAGTGATTAGATGCATCTACATACCTTTGTAGATCGCGAGCGGAAGCGTTCAAAAGAACGGTGATGATGTAGTCGTACTCGACGTGATCCAAATCACCGATGACCAGCGCCGAACGGACGGCACCTCCGCGTTCAACACACGTACGGGACGGGAGACGTCTCCTCCTTCTTGATCCAGCAAGGGGGAAGGAGAGGTTGATGAAGATCCAGCAGCACGACGGCGTGGTGGTGGATGTAGGGCGTCACAGCAGCAGGGCTTCGCCGAGACTACGAGGGAGAGACGTAACGGGGG
>NC_041382.1:9553928-9564635 GCF_002162155.2 Triticum dicoccoides | reverse complement strand
GGGCGCCGGCCCTAGTAGATGAGATGTACTAGGGGGGCGGCGGCCTAGGGGAGGTTTCCCTCCCCCCCAAGGCACCTAGGGGTGCCTTCCACCACTAGGACTCCTCCTAGGGGGAAACCCTAGGCGCATGGGCCTATAGGGGCTGGTGCTCTTGGCCCATGAAGGCCAAGGCGCACCCCCTACAGCCCACGTGGCCCCCCGGGACAGGTGGCCCCACCCGGTGGGCCCCCGGGACCCTTCCGGTGGTCCCGGTACAATACCGATAACACCGAAACTTGTCCCGATGCCCGAAACTGCACTTCCTATATATAATTCTTTACCTCCGGACCATTCCGGAACTCCTCGTGACGTCCGAGATCTCATCCCGGACTCCGAACAACATTCGGGTTACTGCATATACATATCTTCATAACCGTAGCGTCACCGAACCTTAAGTGTGTAGACCCTACGGGTTCGGGAGACAAGCAGACATGACCGAGACGACTCTCCGGTCAATAACCAACAGCGGGATCTGGATACCCATGTTGGCTCCCACATGCTCCACGATGATCTCATCGGATGAACCACGATGTCGAGGATTCTATCAATCCCGTACGCTATTCCCTTTGTCTATCGATATGTTACTTGCCCGAGATTCGATCGTCGGTATCCCAATACCTTGTTCAATCTCGTTACCGGCAAGTCACTTTACTCGTACCGTAATGCATGATCCCGTGACCAGACACTTGGTCACTCTGAGCTCATTATGATGATGCATTACCGAGTGGGCCCAGTGATACCTCTCCGTCATACGGAGTGACAAATCCCAGTCTTGATCCATGTCACCCAACAGACACTTTCGGAGATACCCGTAGTCTACCTTTATAGTCACCCAGTTACGTTGTGACGTTTGGCATACCCAAAGCACTCCTACGGTATCCGGGAGTTACACGATCTCATGGTCTAAGGAAAAGATACTTGACATTGGAAAACTCTAGCAAACGAACTATACGATCTTGTGCTATGTTTAGGATTGGGTCTTGTCCATCACATCATTCTCCCAATGATGTGATCTCGTTATCAATGACATCCAGTGTCCATAGTCAGGAAACCATGACTATCTGTTGATCAACGAGCTAGTCAAATAGAGGCTCACTAGGGACATGTCGGTGTCTGTTATTCACACATGTATTACGATTTCCGGATAACACAATTATAGCATGAATAAAGACAATTATCATGAACAAGGAAATATAATAATAATGCTTTTATTATTGCCTCTAGGGCATATTTCCAACAGTCTCCCACTTGCACTAGAGTCAATAATCTAGTTACATTGTGATGAATCGAACACCCATGGAATTCTGGTGTTGATCATGTTTTGCTCTAGGGAGAGGTTTAGTCAACGGATCTGCTACATTCAGGTCCGTATGTACTTTACAAATCTCTATGTCTCCATCTTGAACATTTTCACGAATGGAGTTGAAGCGACACTTGATGTGCCTTGTCTTCTTGTGAAACCTGGGCTCCTTGGCAAGTGCAATAGCGCCAGTGTTGTCACAGAAGAGCTTGATCGGCCCCGACGCATTGGGTATGACTCCTAGGTCGGTGATGAACTCCTTCACCCATATTGCTTCATGTGCTGCCTCCGAGGCTGCCATGTACTCCGCTTCACATGTAGATCCCGCCACGACGCTTTGCTTGCAACTGCACCAGCTTACTGCCCCACCATTCAAAATTCACACGTATCCGGTTTGTGACTTAGAGTCATCCAGATCTGTGTCGAAGCTAGCGTTGACGTAACCCTTTACGACGAGCTCTTCGTCACCTCCATAAACGAGAAACATTTCCTTAGTCCTTTTCAGGTACTTCAGGATATTCTTGACCGCTGTCCAGTGTTCCTTGCCGGGATTACTTTGGTACCTTCCTACCAAACTTACGGCAAGGTTTACATCAGGTCTGGTACACAGCATGGCATACATAATAGAACCTATGGCTGAGGCATAGGGGATGACGCTCATCTCTTCTATATCTTCTGCCGTGGTCGGACATTGAGCTGAGCTTAGTTTCATACCTTGCAACACAGGCAAGAACCCCTTCTTGGATTGATCCATATTGAACTTCTTCAATATCTTATCAAGGTATGTGCTTTGTGAAAGACCTATGAGGCGTCTTGATCTATCTCTATAGATTTTGATGCCTAATATATAAGCAGCTTCTCCAAGGTCCTTCATTGAAAAACTTTTATTCAAGTAGGCCTTGATGCTGTCCAAGAGTTCTATATCATTTCCCATCAACAGTATGTCATCTACATATAATATGAGAAATGCTACAGAGCTCCCACTCACTTTCTTGTAAACGCAGGCTTCTCCATAAGTCTGTGTAAACCCAAACGCTTTGATCATCTCATCAAAGCGAATGTTCCAACTCCGAGATGCTTGCACCAGCCCATAAATCGAGCGTTGGAGCTTGCACACTTTGTCAGCATTCTTAGGATCGACAAAACCTTCCGGCTGCATCATATACAATTCTTCCTTAAGGAAACCATTAAGGAATGCCGTTTTGACGTCCATTTGCCATATTTCGTAATCATAGAATGCGGCAATTGCTAACATGATTCGGACGGACTTCAGCTTCGCTACCGGTGAGAAAGTCTCATCGTAGTCAACCCCTTGAACTTGTCGATAACCCTTGGCGACAAGCCGAGCTTTATAGATGGTCACATTACCATCCGCGTCTGTCTTCCTCTTAAAGATCCATTTATTTTCTATGGCTCGCCGCTCAACGGGCAAGTCAGTCAAAGTCCATACTTTGTTTTCATACATGGATCCTATCTCGGATTTCATGAATTCCAGCCATTTGTCGGAATCCGGGCCCGCCATCGCTTCTTCATAGTTCGAAGGTTCACCGTTGTCTAACAGCATGATTTCCAAGACAGGGTTGCCGTACCACTCTGGCGCGGAACGTGTCCTTGTGGACCTTCGAATTTCAGTAGGGGCTTGATCAGAAGTATCTTGATCATTATCATTAACTTCCTCTCTAGTCGGTGCAGGCACCTCAGGAACATTTTCTTGAGTTGCGCCATTTTCCGGTTCAAGAGGTAATACTTTATCAAGCTCTACTTTCCTCCCACTTACTTCTTTCGAGAGAAACTCTTTCTCCAGAAAGGACCCATTCTTGGCAACAAAGATCTTGCCTTCGGATCTGAGGTAGAAGGTGTACCCAATAGTTTCTTTTGGGTATCCTATGAAGACGCATTTTTCCGACTTGGGTTCGAGCTTTTCAGGTTGAAGTTTCTTGATATAAGCATCGCATCCCCAAACTTTTAGAAACGACAGCTTAGGTTTCTTCCCAAACCATAATTCATACGGTGTCGTCTCAACGGATTTCGACGGAGCCCTATTTAAAGTGAATGCGGCAGTCTCTAAAGCATAGCCCCAAAAAGAAAGCGGTAAATCGGTAAGAGATATCATAGATCACACCATATCTAATAGAGTGCAATTACGACGTTCGGACACACCATTACGCTGAGGTGTTCCAGGCGGTGTGAGTTGTGAAACTATTCCACATTTTCTTAAGTGTGTGCCAAACTCGTGACTCAAGTATTCTCCTCCACGATCTGATCGTAGAAACTTGATTTTCCTGTCACGTTGATTTTCAACCTCACTCTGAAATTCCTTGAACTTTTCAAAGGTTTCAGACTTGTGTTTCATTAAGTAGATATACCCATACCTACTTAAATCATCAGTGAGGGTGAGAACATAACGATAGCCACCGCGAGCCTCAACACTCATCGGACCGCACACATCAGTATGTATGATTTCCAATAAGTCGGTTGCTCGCTCCATTGTTCCTGAGAACGGAGTCTTGGTCATTTTACCCATAAGGCATGGTTCGCACGTGTCAAATGATTCATAATCAAGAGACTCCAAAAGTCCATCAGCATGGAGCTTCTTCATGCGTTTGACACCTATGTGACCAAGGCGGCAGTGCCACAGGTATGTGGGACTATCATTGTCAACCTTACTTCTTTTGGTACTCACATTATGAACATGTGTAGCATCATGTTCGAGATTCATAAAGAATAAACCATTCACCATAGGAGCATGACCATAAAACATATCTCTCATAAAAATGGAACAACCATTATTCTCAGATTTAAAAGAGTAGCCATCTCGAATTAAACGAGATCCCGATACAATGTTCATGCTCAAAGCTGGCACTAAATAACAATTATTAAGGTTTAAAACTAATCCTGAAGGGAGATGCAGAGGTAGCGTGCCGACGGCGATCACATTGACCTTGGAACCATTCCCGACGCGCATCGTCACCTCGTCCTTTGCCAGTTTCCGCTTATTCCGCAGCCCCTGCTTTGAGTTACAAATGTGAGCAACTGCACCGGTATCAAATACCCAGGAGCTACTATGGGCACTAGTAAAGTACACATCAATTACATGTATATCACATATACCTTTTGTTTTGCCGGCCTTCTTATCTGCTAAGTACTTAGGGCAGTTCCGCTTCCAGTGACCGCTTCCCTTGCAATAAAAGCACTCAGTCTCGGGCTTGGGTCCATTCTTTGGCTTCTTCCCGGCAGCTTGCTTGCCGGGCGCGGCAACCTCCTTGCCGTCCTTCTTGAAGCTCTTTTTACCCTTGCCTTTCTTGAACTTAGTGGTTTTATTGACCATCAACACTTGATGTTCCTTCCTGACTTCTACCTCTGCTGATTTCAGCATAGCAAATACTTCAGGAATGGTCTTTTCCATCCCCTGCATATTGAAGTTCATCACAAAGCTCTTGTAGCTTGGTGGAAGCGACTGGAGGATTCTGTCAATGGCCGCATCATCCGGGAGATTAACTCCCAGCTGAGTCAAGCGGTTATGCAACCCAGACATAGTGAGTATGTGCTCACTGACAGAACTGTTTTCCTCCATCTTACAGCTGAAGAATTTGTCGGAGACTTCATATCTCTCGACCCGGGCATGAGCTTGGAAAACCATTTTCAGCTCTTCGAACATCTCATATGCTCCATGTCTCTCAAAACGCTTTTGGAGCCCCGGCTCTAGGCTGTAAAGCATGCCGCACTGAATGAGGGAGTAGTCATCGAAATGTGCCTGCCAAGCGTTCATAACATCTTGTTCTGCAGGGAGAATGGGTGCGTCACCAAGCGGTGCTTGTAGGACATAATCTTTCTTGGCAGCTATGAGGATGATCCTCAGGTTCCGGACCCAGTCCGTATAGTTGCTGCCATCGTCTTTCAGCTTGGTTTTCTCTAGGAACGCGTTGAAGTTGAGGACTACGTTGGCCATTTAATCTACAAGACATATTGCAAAGATTTTAGACTAAGTTCATGATAATTAAGTTCAACTAATCAAATTATTAGTGAACTCCCACTTAGATTAGACATCCCTCTAGTCATCTAAGTATTACATGATCCGAGTTCACTGGTGGAAAAAGGGCCTTTGGTCGCGGTTCGCAACTGCCATTAGTCGCGGTTGCGCAACTGCGACCGAACGGGCACGACTAAAGGCCCCACCCTTTAGTCGCGGTTGCTTAAGAACCGCGACTAAAGGCCCGTCCACGTGGGCGCCAGGTGGCCGTCGGGGCGGAGGACCTTTAGTCGCGGTTCTTCTGGCCAACCACGACTAAAGGCCGCCGCAGGTTTAGGGTTTTAGCCCCCCCCCCTTAAACCTGTTTTCTGTTTAATTTGTATTGTTTTATTTCTTTTGTGCTTTATTTTAATTTTGATGGAGTTTCACATATTCTACGGTACTACATACATGCATATGAATGTACAATTTCAAACAAATTTTAAATTAAAACCAAAAAGAATTCAAGAGGAATATACAATATATATTCAATATCATCGGATGACCATATACAATTTTGAACAAGTTTCCATACATAATTTAATGCATATAAAGTTCTACGTCCTCATAATGGTGTTCTCCTTTAGGATGGAGGACTTCCCTCCTGAACCATCCAACTAGTTCCTCTTGAAGTGGTCGGAAGCGAGCTTCTGGACTAAGCATCATCCGGAGGTTATTCCTCTGAGCATTGGTATCACTCGGAACCCGCTCAGAGGTGTATCTCCGGATCATCTCACAGACATAGTATGCACATAGATTGGTCCCCGCTGGCTGAATATCCTCACCATTCTTAGCCTTTGCCCTTTTGAATTCTAGCTCTTTTTTGAATTCACCGACCTTTGTATCTACGAACCGTCTCCAAACCCTACGAGGCAAAGAAAATTAAATGAACAAGAGAGTTATTAGTTACTTGATATTAGGAAATGAACGAAATAGGCCGATCGATATAGAGCGCAAATGAATGAAAATAATTACTTCTGCAGCATTCTTCTCATGTCGACCCAAAGCTTTGGATCCTTATTCAGAGAGTAGTGGACGAGACATTCTGAGGTGTCAACTTTAATTACTAGCAGAATCCAGTGGAACCTGCGGACACGATACATGCACAGTACGTCATGCATAACTCATCGATTAGCCGGCCACATACCATGCATGGAGTAAACAAAAGAGAATGTGCTCAAGACAGAAACACTCACCCAAAATGGTAAGGAAATAGAATATCACTTTTGAGTTCCTGCTTTGTAAGAAACTGCCACAGGTCTGCCTCCATGTCGGCGGGGTGATGCTCCAACACATATCCATTAACGATGTGTGGGTCAATGAACCCAACATCATGGATGTTCCTTACTCTGCATTCCTTAATCTTCATTCTGCATGTATAATAGCGGACACAACAATATAGTTAGGACATATATATAGTGCAGGCAATATGAACGAGATGGGGTAGAAATAAATCACTTACAGAACGTAGCAACTGATGATAGATTTGTCGAGCTCGCGCAGATTGAAAAGCTGGAACAATTCACTCAGATGAATTTGTACATAGTAATGTTTGAAGTGATGCTCATATCTAACTTTCGCATAAATATATTCTTTGGCATTTTTATTTTTTATGTAACCCTTGTACCATTTCAGCAGACCTTTCATTTGTGGAGGTAGATCCTGTTCCTGCGCAGGCTCGATGAGAGGCCCATTCTTCACATATGTAATTACTACCTCCTTCACTGGCGCCTCATCAGGGCCTAACAGTTCACGAAGAGTAATACCTAAGTTGGCCGCTTGTTCTCTGGCACTCGTTACAGTCAATCCATGTGCTGCCGCAGCTGCTATGATATCGGGGTCATCCGGACCGGCGGCTTTCACTATAAGCGGGGCAATCGATTGTTTACTTTGTTCCCCGAGCTGGGCAACTCGTTTCCCGCTTTTTTTACTTTCTAATTCCGTTTTCTCGGCCTCCTCCAAGGCTTTGTTCTCCTGGTTCTCCGCCCGCTCTTTCTTCTCCTTCAACATGAGTGCCTGCCTACGAAGTTCACGTGCATAGTCGTTAGGCAGATTCTTCGCGGCTTGGGACGGTGTGCTCAAAAATGACTTATCCCACTTCTTTTGCTCATCAGAAAATACTGGCTTGGGCTCGGGCTCTCTTTTCTTCTTGCAATCCGCCTTCCATTTCTCATGATCAGCAGCCGCGGCCGCGGCAGTTTCCTCGGCACTACGTTCCCAAGGCCTTGTGGGGAGAGGCTTCAATGATGGCTCCGGTACCTTTGTGGTCTTAGGTACATAAGGGTCCGGGTTAATAATCCAGGACTGCTTCTGCTTCTTTGCCGGAGGTGGATTGGGGGGCGGCGTCTGATCACCCGCCGGACGAGGACTGGGGGGCGGCGTCTGATCACCCGCCGGACGTTGTGGACTGGGGGGCGTCGGCTGACATGACGGAGGTGTAGGTGAACCGCCACCACCGTAGGGGGGTGGACTTGTTGTCCTTGGCGCCTCGCCTGGAAACTTGATAAACTTCTTTTGCCATAGAATGAAATGGCGCTTGACATCTCCAAGTCTTTTCTCCCCTTCAGGTGTAGCAATGTCAATCTCCAGGTCCTCAAACCCTTGGACTATGTCCTCCACCGTGACACGAGCATAGCCATCTTGAATGGGGGTGTTGTGGTGGAGTGCTCCAGGTAAACATGGTAAAGCACTGCCGATGGCTACCTTCATGGACATGTTCCCGACAGGATAATACAGATGACATTCTTTCATCTCCTTTATATCGTCCACGGGGTAGCGAGGAGGCTCCGGTGCAGTAATTTCGACCACCAGAGGCTCCGGTGCAGTAATTTCGACCACCAGAGGCTCCGGTGCAGTAATTTCGATCGTCGGTGCATCTGCACCAGCCGGTGGGGCCTCCGTGGAAGCCACACTGCTTCTCCGCTGCTGGCTTCTGAGATCCGCTGGATGATCTTCATGCTGCGCCCGAGCTGCATCTCGTTCGGCTACTAGTACACTCACGGTTTTCTTCATCACATCCATTTCCGATGCCAACCGCGCCACAACATCTGCTTCCCGATCCATCTTTCTCTTCCGGCTTCTGTAACCGTACGGGTCATTGTTCTGGGGGAACCCTATTTTCCACGGAATGTGCCCCATGCCTCGTACACGTCCTCCGTGTTCAGGATTCCCGAGGGCTTTTGTCAGCGTGTCGTTCTCTCTGTTGAACTTGATCTTCCCCTCTTGAGCATCCCTCATTGCGTCAATAAGGGCTTGGGTGGGTTTAATTATTTTGCCCCGGTAAACACAGTCCCCTGTCTCCGGGTTCAGCGTTCCCCCATGCCCGTACCACCAGCTTTTGGCCCTTGGGTCCCATCCCTCCGTACCTGGACGGATTCCTCGCGCCCTCAGCTCATTCTCCATCTTCTCCCACCTAGGCTCCCAAAGGCGATACCCTCCTGGCCCCATAATATGATTGTACTCCTTCTTAGCCGCATTTTCCTTATTTTTTTCGATATTTGAATGAACTGCTCCGATTTCTTCTGCTTCACAAATTCTGGCCAATCATGTTTCAGTTTCTCATATTGTCCTTTGAAATCCAGAGTCTTGTTCTGCTTGACAAAGTCATGGGCTAGATTTTGCTTGAATTTCCGGAATGCGTCGGCCATCTTATGAAGAGCAAACTGTTTGACTAGCCTCCTCCTCTCCTTGTTTTCCTCAATCTTGTTACCCTCCTCATCGAATTTGTTGTATTCCGGAGGTAGAACGAAATGTTCCATAAGCTTTTTGAAGCAATCTTTTTTTGTTCTCTTATCGACAAAAGTGAAACCAGCAATTCGTGCCTTCTTTGGCTTATTCCACTCCTGGACGGTGATCGAGACGTTGTCTCTAACAATGGCTCCGCATTGGTTGACAAACTTGGTGGCATTCTTGCGGGGCTCCAGCGGCCTGCCGGTTGCACTGTCGACAACCTCGATGGTGCATGTTTCTCCTTGTTTCATCGTCTTGGTTGCGCCACGCTTTGACGACGTACTCGATTGTTTCGACGATCCGGCCGAGGGCTAAAATAAGAAAGAGAGTCGCGCGCGTTAGTCCACACATATTTATTCAAATCAGTTAGTTTGTATCACCAGAGGCTCAATGTATATATATATACCTCGGCACCGGAGGTGGTTGCTACTTCCATTTGAAGATCGTCGTTTATCGACGTTTGTTCGGCATCATCTTGCTGACGGCGCCCTTCATCTTCACCGTCAAGGTTCAGATAAGAAGAGATATCATCTTCTTCTTGTCCGGTCGGCACATATAGAATATCGCCGTTTATGATGCCGAACATATGTGCTTCACCGTCCGGATCATAGTTGTCCATAATCGGGTCAGCTCTATCGTCCGCCATTATGTCAGTCCTGAAAACATGTAGTAAAAACAAATTAATTAAGTGAAGAAGGGGGGCGGTGGCGGTGGCGAAAGGGCGGTGGCAAAAGGAGGGGGCGAGGAAGGGGTGGGAGAGGGTGTCGCGGTAGAGCGCGAGAGCAGTCTTATGGTTTCAGACCATGAGCTGCAGTCATTTGCTAGAGAACTTGAGTCATTTGCTAGAGAACTTGAGTGTGACGCCCGGATACATTAACCTCTGCTAATGGTACCACATCACCACGATTACTGTGGTTAATCTCGTGATGATTCAAGTCCCTTTCGAATTTAAAAATTCAAAATCAAGTTAAAAAATTAAAAATTTCAAACATAAAAACTAAAATGTTCAAAGCGTGGCAAATAATCCCTTGATAATTGTCACGTTGAAAACCACATTTGTAAAGTATTTAAATGCGCTTTGGTGAATAAAACCGTGCCTTAAACAATAAATTAAATGCATTTTATAATTTATAAAATCTTAAACTTTTTTAATTAGGCATGAAACCTTTTGTGGTCGCGGTTGGGGAGGCAACCCGCGACTAAAGGGTGACCTTTAGTCGCGGTTGGGGAGGAGACCCGCGACTAAAGGGCTTTTTTGGCGGGGTTTTGTTCCCGCGCGCAACGACCTTTAGTCGCGGTTGGGCAGGCCAACCGCGACTAAAGGTATTCTTAAAATACTTTTTCTTTTTCAAAATGTTAAAAATACAAATAATATATCGAAAAATTCAGAAAAATAAAACTAATTCAATTCAATATGTTAAAAACACAAATATTATATCAAAAAATTCAGAAAAATAAAACTAATTCAATTCAAAATTCTAAAAATACAAATAATATATCAAAAAATTAAGAAAAATAAAACTAATTCAATTCAAAATGTTAAAAATACAAATAATATATCAAAAAATTCAGAAAAATAAAACTAATTCAATTCAATATGTTAAAAACACAAATAATATATCAAAAAATT
>NC_041382.1:9508706-9553918 GCF_002162155.2 Triticum dicoccoides | reverse complement strand
AATTAAGAAAAATAAAACTAATTCAATTCAAAATGTTAAAAATACAAATAATATATCAAAAAATTCAGAAAAATAAAACTAATTCAATTCAATATGTTAAAAACACAAATAATATATCAAAAATTCAGAAAAATAGAACTAATTCAATTCAATATGTTAAAAACACAAATATTATATCAAAAAATTCAGTAAAATAAAACTAATTCAATTCAAAATTCTAAAAATACAAATAATATATCAAAAAATTAAGAAAAATAAAACTAATTCAATTCAAAATGTTAAAAATACAAATAATATATCAAAAAATTCAGAAAAATAAAACTAATTCAATTCAAAATTTTATACGCCTAGGCAGGAGTATGACTAAATCACTCCAAATTTCATGTATCATCAGTGGTATCTCGAATCATTCGAAAATGGACACCAAACACATCACGGGTAATATAATTCACATGATCCATTCAACAAAGTTTGGTACAATAAATTATTACACATCATTTCTTCCCTTGTGTCCCTGCTTGCTTACGATTGTGCCGTATCCATGGAGCATCCTCATCATTTAACTTAATGCTTGGGTCGGTGTTGACTTTGAAGGGCGGAATTTCAGCAAACATATTATAATCTTCTGACATGTCTGTCTTGTCCTCCACTCCCACGATGTTTCTTTTCCCTGAAAGAACAATGTGGCGCTTTGGATCATCGCATGATGTACTGATCGTTTTCTTATCTTTCCGTTTCCTCGGTTTGCTACTCATGTCCTTCACATAGAAAACCTGAGCGACATCTTTCGCTAGGACGAATGGTTCGTCAAGGTAACCAAGATTGTTGAAATCCACCATTGTCATTCCGTATTGCTGGTCCACCTTTACCCCACCTCCTGTTAGCTTGAACCATTTGCACCGGAACAAAGGGACCTTAAAGGAGGGTCCATAGTCAAGTTCTCATATCTCCTCTATGTAACCATAATATGTGACCTTTTGCCCATTCTCGGTTGCTGCATCAAAGCGGACACCACTGTTTTGGTTGGTGCTCTTTTTATCTTGGGCGATCGTGTAAAATGTATTCCCATTTATCTCGTACCCTTGGAAAGTCGTTATAGTCGAAGATGGTGTCTTGGCCAACATGTACAGCTGATCTACAACATCATTGTCATTCATTAAATGTTTTCTCAACCAACTGCCGAAAGTCTCCATGTGGGCCTTCCTAATCCAGGATTCAGGCTTCCCCGGGTTGTCCGAGCGTAAAATATTCTTGTGTTTCTCAAAGTATGGAGCCACCAAGCTGGAATTGGTCAGTACAGTGTGGTGTGCTTCAGTCAGAGAATGGCCGTCCATACATGTCGTTGATTTCCTTTCGATCGTGCCTTTTCCACTTAGTCTCCCCTCGTGCCGCGATCGAGGAAGACCAATCGGCTTAAGGTCAGGAACAAAGTCAACACAAAACTCAATTACCTCCTCATTTCCATAGCCCTTGGCGATGCTTCCTTCTGGCCTAGCACGGTTACGAACATATTTCTTTAATACTCCCATGAACCTCTCGAAGGGGAACATATTGTGTAGAAATACAGGACCGAGAATGAAAATCTCTTCGACTAGGTGAACCAAGAGGTGCGTCATAATATTGAAGAAGGATGGCGGGAACACCAACTCGAAACTGACAAGACATTGGATCACATCGTTCTGTAACCGTGGTAGATCTTCTGGATTGATTACCTTCTGAGATATTGCATTGAGGAATGCACATAGCTTCACAATGGCTACTCGAACATTTTCCGGCAGGAGCCCCCTCAAAGCAATCGGAAGCAATTGCGTCATAATCACGTGGCAGTCGTGAGACTTCAGGTTTTGGAACTTTTTCTCCGCCATGTTTATTATTCCCTTTATATTGGACGAGAATCCAGACGGGACCTTCATACTGCTCAGGCATTCAAAAAAGATGACCTTCTCTTCTTTGGTCAGAGCGTAGCTGGCACGACCTTGAAACCATTCCGGATGCCGGTCATCAGGGTCGTTCAAACGTTGCTGGTCCTGCCGTGCTTCCTTTGTATCATTTGTCTTCCCATACACGCCCAAGAAGCTTAGGAGGTTCACGCAAATATTCTTCGTAACGTGCATCACGTCGATTGCAGAGCGGACTTCTAGGACTTTCCAATATTCTAGCTCCCAGAATATAGATTTCTTCTTCCACATGACTGCGTGCCCGTCAGCTCCCTTCGGAACTGATTGTCCGCCAGGACCCTTTCCAAAGATGACTTTCAAATCCTTGACCATATCAAATACCTCAGCACCAGTGCGTTCCGCAGGCTTCGGCCGGTGATCTGCCTTGCCATTGTAATGCTTGCCTTTCTTTCTTACTGGATGAATTTTCGGAAGAAATCGACGATGCCCAAGGTACACGTTCTTCTTAAAATTTGGCAAATGTACACTTTCAGTCTCATGTAAGCAGTGCGTGCATGCATTGTATCCCTTATTTGACAGTCCCGAAAGGTTACTAAGAGCAGGCCAATCGTTGATGGTTACGAAAAGTAACGCTCGTAGGTTAAATTCCTCTTTTTTGTGCTCATCCCACACACGGACACCAGGTCTGCCCCACAGCTGTAAAAGTTCATCAACTAATGGCCTTAGGTACACATCGATGTCGTTGCCGGGTTGCTTCGGACCTTGGATGAGCACTGACATCATAATGAACTTCCGCTTCATGCACAACCAAGGAGGAAGGTTGTAGATGCATAGAGTCACGGGCCAGGTGCTATGGCTGGAGCTCTGCTCGCCAGGGTACAACGACTTTTTGTGATCCTCTAACATGCGATCCAAATTCTCCCTCTCCTTTTCAGTTTCGCAGCGTCTCCGTGCATCAGCAATGGTCCGACCAAGATCATCAACGGTCTCATCACGTGCCTCTTCTTCACCTTCACCTTCACCTTCCCCTTCACCTTCACCTTCACCTGCCCCTTCACCTTCCCCTTCACCTTCAGCATCCTCCATGAAAGTATCACCGAAATGATCAGCAAGATAGCTTTCATCGATGAAATCATCCCCTTCTTCATCTTCTTCCATTATAACCCCTCTTTATCCATGCTTGGTCCAACAATTATAGCTTGGCATGAAACCGTGCCGAAGCAGGTGCAGGTGAACTTCTCTTGAGGAAGAGTAACCCTTTTGATTCTTACAGTCAACACATGGACAGATAACAAAACCCTTCTGCTTGTTCGCATTAGCCACTACGAGGAAATCTTTCAAACCCGTAGTGAACTCGCGGGAGAGTCGGTTACCGTACATCCATTGCCGATTCATCTGCATTATTATAATATAAAATATATAATTAACCATCATGCATTTGTTAAAGTAACTAGCTATAAACAATAGAAATTAAACAATGAACAACACACATGCATATTTTATCAATGACACACATGCATGAAAGGTTCAAGTTGCTAACCGCGATCGAGGAGGAACCTCAAGTGTGCCTCCAACACTTCATATCATGTTTGTTTCACGCTGTTGGGCATTTCATCAAACACCTTGTGTGCATAAGAGGAACCAAAAGCAAACCTACACCCCCTTGTGAAGAGAAGTGGCACCAAATGGCTAAGTGAGTGCGCTGAACTGGTATATATAGGGGAGGAGCTTTAGTCGCGGTTGGCCAGGCCAACCGCGACTAAAGGCCTTTGGGCACCTTTAGTCGCGGTTGGCCTGGCCAACCGCGACTAAAGCCCCTCACGTGCACCAGCTGGCCACCGAGCGCCCTGGCCCAAGCCTTTGGTCGCGGTTCGTCTGCCGAACCGCGACTAAAGACTTCATTAGTCGCGGTTCCTACAGTTTCGTGACTAATGGGGCTGGACGGAAGCCTCTTTTTCTACTAGTGGTTAAACTAGACCGTGTCCGATCATCACGTGAGACGGACTAGTTAACATCGGTGAACATCTTCATGTTGATCGTATCTTCTATACGACTCATGCTCGACCTTTCGGTCTTCTGTGTTCCGAGGCCATGTCTGTACATGCTAGGCTCGTCAAGTCAACCTAAGTGTTTGCATGTGTAAATCTGTCTTACACCCGTTGTATGTGAACGTCTGAATAAAACACCCGATCATCACGTGGTGTTTTGAAACAGCGAACTGTCGCAACGGTGCACAGTTAGGGGGAACACTTCTTGAATTTATTGTGAGGGATCATCTTATTTACTACCGTCGTTCTAAGTAAACAAGATGCAAAACATGATAAACATCACATGCAATCAAATAATAAACGTGACATGATATGGCCAATATCACATAGCTCCTTTGATCTCCATCTTGGGGCTCCATGATCATCTTGTCACCGGCTTGACACCATGATCTCCATCATCATGATCTCCATCATCCTGTCTCCATGAAGTTGCTCGCCAACTATTACTTCTACTACTATGGCTAACGTGTTTAGCAATAAAGTAAAGTAATTTACATGGCGTTTCTCGATGACACGCAGGTCATTAAAAGAATAAAGACAACTCCTATGGCTCCTGCCGGTTGTCATACTCATCGACATGCAAGTCGTGAATCCTATTACAATAGCATGAACATCTCATACATCACATATAGATCATTCATCATTCATCACAACTTTGGCCATATCATATCACAAACCACTTGCTGCAAAAACAAGTTAGACGTCCTCTAATTGTTGTTGCAAGTTTTACGTGGCTGAATTAGGGTTCTAGCAAGAACGTCTTCTTACCTACGTTAAAGCCACAACGTGATTTGTCAACTTATATTTACCCTTCATAAGGACCCTGTTCATCGATTCCGCTCCAACTAAAGTGGGAGAGACAGACACCCGCTAGCCACCTTATGCAACTAGTGCATGTTAGTCGGTGGAACCGGTCTCACGTAAGCGTACGTGTAAGGTTGGTCCGGGCCGCTTCATCCCACAATACCGCTGAAGCAAGAAAGGACTAGTAACGGCAAGAAAGTTGACGAATCTACGCCCACAACAAATTGTGTTCTACTCGCGCAAGAAGAACTACGCATAAAGCTGGCTCTGATACCACTGTTGGGGAACGTTGCAGAAAACAAAAATTTTCCTACTCGTTTCACCAAGATCATCTAGGAGTTCATCTAGCAACGAGTGATTAGATGCATCTACATACCTTTGTAGATCGCGAGCGGAAGCGTTCAAAAGAACGGTGATGATGTAGTCGTACTCGACGTGATCCAAATCACCGATGACCAGCGCCGAACGGACGGCACCTCCGCGTTCAACACACGTACGGGACGGGAGACGTCTCCTCCTTCTTGATCCAGCAAGGGGGAAGGAGAGGTTGATGAAGATCCAGCAGCACGACGGCGTGGTGGTGGATGCAGGGCGTCACAGCAGCAGGGCTTCGCCGAGACTACGAGGGAGAGACGTAACGGGGGGAGGTGGAGGCGCCAGGGGCTGGTGTATATTCTCCCTCCTCCCCCCCACTATATATAGGGGTGCCATGGGGGGGGCGCCAGCCCTAGTAGATGAGATCTACTAGGGGGGGCGGCGGCCTAGGGGAGGTTTCCCTCCCCCCCAAGGCACCTAGGGGTGCCTTCCACCACTAGGACTCCTCCTAGGGGGAACCCTAGGCGCATGGGCCTATAGGGGCTGGTGCTCTTGGCCCATGAAGGCCAAGGCGCACCCCCTACAGCCCACGTGCCCCCCCGGGACAGGTGGCCCCACCCGGTGGGCCCCCGGGACCCTTCCGGTGGTCCCGGTACAATACCAATAACACCGAAACTTGTCCCGATGCCCGAAACTGCACTTCCTATATATAATTCTTTACCTCCGGACCATTCCGGAACTCCTCGTGACGTCCGGGATCTCATCCGGGACTCCAAACAACATTCGGGTTACTGCATATACATATCTTCATAACCGTAGCGTCACCGAACCTTAAGTGTGTAGACCCTACGGGTTCGGGAGACAAGCAGACATGACCGAGACGACTCTCCGGTCAATAACCAACAGCGGGATCTGGATACCCATGTTGGCTCCCACATGCTCCACGATGATCTCATCGGATGAACCACGATGTCGAGGATTCTATCAATCCCGTACGCTATTCCCTTTGTCTATCGATATGTTACTTGCCCGAGATTCGATCGTCGGTATCCCAATACCTTGTTCAATCTCGTTACCGGCAAGTCACTTTACTCGTACCGTAATGCATGATCCCGTGACCAGACACTTGGTCACTCTGAGCTCATTATGATGATGCATTACTGAGTGGGCCCAGTGATACCTCTCCGTCATACGGAGCGACAAATCCCAGTCTTGATCCATGTCACCCAACAGACACTTTCGGAGATACCCGTAGTCTACCTTTATAGTCACTCAGTTACGTTGTGACGTTTGGCATACCCAAAGCACTCCTACGGTATCCGGGAGTTACACGATCTCATGGTCTAAGGAAAAGATACTTGACATTGGAAAACTCTAGCAAACGAACTATACGATCTTGTGCTATGTTTAGGATTGGGTCTTGTCCATCACATCATTCTCCCAATGATGTGATCTCGTTATCAATGACATCCAGTGTCCATAGTCAGGAAACCATGACTATCTGTTGATCAACGAGCTAGTCAACTAGAGGCTCACTAGGGACATGTCGGTGTCTGTTATTCACACATGTATTACGATTTCCGGATAACACAATTATAGCATGAATAAAGACAATTATCATGAACAAGGAAATATAATAATAATGCTTTTATTATTGCCTCTAGGGCATATTTCCAACAGTAAGATCCTATGTATAAGCTTTTCCCTAGTAGTGTAACCTTGATTCTGACACTACCCTTCTGGATTAGAGAACCCACTTGGTTCCGCCAATCCTCACTAAAGCCTTTCATGCGCATTGCCTGCTGAAGGAAAGGTCATTTAACTTTATCATATGCCTTCTCAAAATCAACTTTGAAGATAACCCCATCTAGTTTCTTCGAATGAATTTCATGCAGCGTTTAATGCAGGAGGACGACACCTTCAAGAATGTGTCTCCCAGGCATGAAAGCTATCAATCTACTTGTACCACCGAGTGGGCAATCTGCGTCAATCTATTTGTGCCCACTTTGGTGAATATTTTGAAACTCACGTTGAGAAGACAACTACAAATCCTGAAACTGAATCCATGTGCTCTCTCCACCCCTTCTATTAGGCGTATCTCTGCATGGTAACCAAGACATTTATTTTAGGGTTATTTGGGACGAAAATGCCCATGCCTGCAAGATTGATTAAATGGCTTGAACACAAAATGTAGCAATATATTCCACCCGTCGCCAAGAAACTATGTTATACGGTCATCATGAATATGGTAAACGATAGGGCACTAAGCAAATTTGTGTTTTCCAGTAGTGGTAGTCAATATTTGTGAATTTGCTGGACTCTTATAATTGCATACATATTAAGATTTTCTCGATATATGAACTTCACTAATCTGTATTGATACAGTGTATCACTCACAATCAAGAAGTTGGCTACAAACTATCAAGCGTCTATTTGTACCGCTCCGAATTTGTATGTCATCATGTAATATAGGATGTCTTGAATTAACTGCCCATCAAGACTTGACATCGATTCTACTATTCTGCTTATATATTATTTGTAGAACATACATAGGAGAGGTGAACTTTATATACTCGTAAAAACCAAAACAAAATATACTAATGTTTATCCAAAAAGTAAATATAATCAATGGTATTTTATGCACAATTGCGGCAAAGCACATGGCTAGTTTGTAGAGTTAATAGTACTATGGATCACAAAGAGGCACACAGTGAAACTGCAGCTATGTTTTCCACCGGCCACCAAGGAACTATATTCTATAGCTCATCATACACTAGTTGGCACGGTTGATCATCTCCACAAAATCTAGGAGAAACAGACAAGCTATCAAGTATATGTACTAAATTTAGTAGGTTATATTCTATTTAATTTTTGTATTATATTTGTGTGGTCAGCGTAAAAATTTAATCCTGTGGTCTGAGGCTCTGAGCTACCTGCTCGCTAGCTGTTCATAGAAAGTGACTAATCATTCAAGCGACTGATTGACGACCTGCTCGTTAGCTGTTCATAGATCTAGCAGACTAGTGCTACTAGCATTGCTGTTCTTGACAGCTAGCACTTTTATTTTTTATTTGACTACCTTCGCTGCCTCATTTGTTAGAGAGACTCTTTGTAGGAAGGTGCCATAGCTAACTGCCAAATAAAGCGTCCGTATTGATGCATGTCGTGATGTCCCAATTAATCAACCATGATAAACTAGTCCAGAAATGTAGATGGGAAATCCAACGAATCACTAACTACCAAATTAAGGAATATACATCATTTGCAACTTCTCTTGGCGATACTTATCTATAGTTGGTTCATGCCCCCTGATACTTACCTGTACAGTCTTCGCATAACTGTTGCTTCCTCTACTAGAGCCTGTACACTTTACTCTATAATAGATCACATGCAGTTGTTGTGCATGGTTTAAAAGAATATTATATAGCTTCGACATTTTTAGCTTTCTCTTCAATCTGGTATGCGGAAATATTTGTAAGTGTTAATGTATGGTTATATTATTTCTTATACCCTATTTATGTATTTTGTAATTAGAATACGAAAATTATATATTAATTGGAATTGATCCATGGATAAACTTAATTGGCACCCCGCATGTTACTTCTCTCTACAAAGAATTGTGCGTGCGCAATGCACGTTCTTGCAAAATATTGTGTTGAAAATGCAACTGGAATGAAGGAGGTTGAAGAACAACATGCATGATAGTAAAAGTTAAGTGGTGCGGAAAGAACCATATGGTGAGATTTGAAACACTGATCATGGATATAAGGGGCCTTATGACGTTATATTTTAACTATCAATATGTTTTTTAGTGCAAATTGGAAATTTCATGTATTAATAGCTGCAGTTCTCTTCTCTTATTTTCTGTTAGTTAATTGTATTTCGATATTAAAAGCTAATCAATCATTGTAAGGTTTATCTATTATTATACCAAAAGAGTAAATAAGTTGCGATGCAAATTGGAATTTTCAAAGATATACATGCAGATATTCTCTATGAAGAAAATGCAATAGGATAGTTTCGTGTTGAGCAGCTGTGATCAACGTGGCCTATTTCTTTTTAGAGCTTGTTAGATTCCGCTGGTTCACGGATTAATAAACACTGGCTTTGCCCATTTATGAGATAGTTACGTTGGCCTTATGTGGCTACCTCATATGACGTCGTACAGATGATTCAGCTCCCTGATGCATTTGCTAGCTGCCAAAGCAAGACTCGTGCATGCATGTCAATGGCTGCAACACTTCTTCTATATTCTAGGGCAGCAAGAGAACAGAACAACTAGCAATTTGTCATTCTTTTTAAGCTGGTTCTTTCCATTCATACATGCAACTTGTTAGGTGCATGCAACTTGTTAGGTGCTACCTCAATAAAGCTTCCATGATACCGCGATGGAACTGATTGGCAGGTTTGTACTTGGTTAGGTTAGGGGATTCAGATTATCAAACCAGGGGCGGGGGTGGTATTCAAGCATTAGGTTCATCTGAACCCAATGAAATTCATCTAACCCCCGATTAAATTATTCTATAGCAATGCCGCATTAGGCAAACTGGACATCAAACAGCAACAAATGATTTAACCAATCTCTCTTTGGCCTTGTTCCAACACATCTTCTCCCATTCATAGACGAACTAACTGTCGTGGAAAACGACATTTATGAGATCACAGGAATCCCTACTACGGTTGGCGCGGCGCGGGGTTGTGGGAACAACTGGTTTAGGAGCAAGCACTAAGATCGTTTACCCAGGTTCGGGCCGTGAAGATGCGTAATACCCTAGGCCTGTTTCGATGTGTATTTCAGAGTGTTCTTGGGCTCTCGGACTAGCTATGGAGGATGCGTAGTTCAAAAGAGCCGAATCCTTCTCCTAGTCGCCTCGGGCCTCATTTTATAGGCAAAAGGGGCTGCCATACTGGCACACAGGAGGTGGAAAGGTGTACAGTGCGCGAGCTTATCGCCCGGCATTAGGGGACAAAACGCATTTAATGCATCGCTTAGGTGTCCCCTTGCTTTATCGGGGACGGGAATGAGGCCCGTCCCGTCCGTTGCCGCCCCACCTCGCTTCGACACGCGCCCTGGCCAGCGATGCATGCGGCGCCATGTAGGCAGGTAGGCAGCTGAGGTGGCGCGGTGGTAGGGCCTTCACAAAGATCTGCATGCCACCACGCAGGTGCTTGCTGAGTCGATGTATAGGCCGCCCGTCACCACGCAGGTGCCTGCTCAGCTGGTCGAGCTAGCAGCTACTTGGGGACGGCGGTGGAGTCTTGGCAGACACAGGCCTGGCTGTGGCCCTACTGATGCCCCCTGCAAGGGTCTTGCCGGGGGGCAAGGGTCTTGCCATGGCGTTGCAATCGTTCATGGCAAGGCGCTTGCCGGGGGTCTTGTGGATTTCCTCGGCTAGGATCCCGCCGAGGGTCGCCGTCTTCTGGTCCTCATTTGATCTCATATATTCATGATCTTGACAAAGATCTGCATGCCACCACAGAGGTGCCTCCCGAGCCCTGGGTCCAATATTGTCGTTGGCGGCGTTTGGATCCCTTGGGCTCAAGGGTGGCTTGCTCTGCTGGCGTTGGGCAAGTTGCCCCTGCAAGGCTGTTGCCGGCGCCGCGGAGGCTGCCCCGGCAAGGGTCTTGCCGGGGGAGTCCACCTCGCCCCTTTGCTCTTTTATGCCTCTGATCTTCGCGTTGTCTTGGTTGTCTTGTGCTTCCGCTTCTCTCCGGCTTCCCTCCTCTGCCCTGCTAAGTCTGGCCGTGGCGCGCGCGGCTTTGACTGCCCGTGCACAAGCAAAGGGGTCAAAATGAGAGCCCCTACTTTTGTACACCGACAGGAGCCCCGGGCCTGGGCCACACATAAGCGCGACGCGTTGTTGGGCCAGGCCCAGAACGGTGCGCGAGCAGTCTGGGCGGGATGTTTTAATGTGGTTACTTCTCGTCCGTTGCGCTTCCCCATGACCCACGTTGAACGTGTGACGTGGAGGTTCGTGCGTGACGTGGGGGTCATGCATGGGGCGGTTCTCGCACGCATGCGTCACACCGCAGTTAACCGGAAAAGTGGCGGCCCGCGCCTTTCCTGTGAAAAGGAATAACCGCGGACGCGCTGCTCATTTACCCTCCGTGCTTTCCCCAATCTCGGAACCGCCGTGCCCTTCTTCCTCATTCTCAAGCTCTTTCCTTCGCTCACCGCCGGTGCGCCTTCGCCATCCTCCCGGAGTGGCCAAATACACCGGGGAGAAGGAGCCACCGGATAGCGAGTTGGCGGTGCGGGGAAGCAGCACGCCTACTTCCCGTTGACGGTCGGCGCGATCGAACTCCGGGACTGCTTCAAGCACCTGTGGGGGTGCAAGACGGGAAGCGAGAGGACGGGGCATCCGGCCAGGCGTGTCATCCCCGCCGCCTTTGCCGAAGCCGGCCCGAATCAGTACCGTTCTTTGTTGACTACTTTTCTTGCGGCTTCTGCCCCCCCCTTCTCTGATTTCTTCAGCGACATCATGCACACCTACGGCTTCCACCTTCTGGATTTTACTCCAAATGGCATGGCGTGCATGACTCTTTTTGCGCACCTCTGCGAGGGTTTCACCGGGGTGCATCCCAACACGGCGCTCTTCCGCCACTACTTCTTCCCACGGATCCAAAAGGGGGGCGCCATTTCCAGTTGCATCACCTGGATCCCAAGGACCTAGGAGAAAAGGGCATATCCGGACGGCGCTCAGAAGGAGAGGTGGGATGAGTGGTGGGGCCAGTGGTGCTGGATTGAGGAGAAGGATCCACCAGCATTCTGCGAGGTTTGCCAGGCACCGCCGGTCCGCAGAAACGACTGGAACGATGTCGATGTCAGCGACAAGAAGCTCACGGTCTCCACCACCAGGATTCTTTTGTCTCACCGAGGCCGGGCTCACCCTTGAGATGATCGAGGCGGATTTCATCCGCAGTCGAATCGCCCCGCTGCACAACAAGGGGAGGCCAGCCTGGCTCTTCACGAACGCCGCCGACATCATGAGGTTCCGCCCCGGCTTGAACCACAACTTCACGGTGATGGGGCACGCCCACTTCTGCCAGCGGCTCTTCCAGCTCGACGTGAACTGCGATGGCGAGGTCGAGCAGTTCGGCAAGACCGCGAAGGCCGCCGCGAAGACCGGCAAGGTCGCCAAGGGGCCCTTGTTTAAGTTGCCGGCAGGGGTGGTCCTGCTGAGCAACAACTCGCGTCGGAGCGACAATATCGCCATGATGCCGTAGTTCAACGTGCACGGCCTCGTCCCAAACTGGGCCGAGCTGCCGGAAGATCAGGTGCAGGAGTTTTTTGACACCTTGGAGGAGAAGTATGTCAGCGCCGAGCCGCGGCTCGTCCAGGACACCACCCAGGCGGAGTTGCACTACATCGCCGCCAGGGCGCGGAGTCGGAGCTCGCCAAGGTGGCCGGCAGCGCCGGCAACGTGGAGGACAAGGCCGCAGCGGAGGCGGAAGAGAAGGAGCTTGCCCAGTGGGCGAAGTCTGCTGGGGAATTCAGCAGCACCGGCACCGGCGCCCCTCTCATCGAAGATGCGGTTGACGAGTCGTCGGAGGAGGAGGCCGAGGTTGTCGACCCTACGGTCACGGGGAGAGGGCGAGTCCTGCGGCGGGCCACATCTGGCGAGCCGGTCCGGCCCGGTAGGGCCGTACAACCGCGACAAGCCTAGGAGGGGCCCGCGCGCCAGACGAGGGCCGTGGCGGCGAAGAAGTTGGTGAAGGCCGCGGTGGCAAAGAAGAAGTGAACTTCTACATGATGACTGTGTACAGCATCACCGTGGTGATCATGTCCTGGAGATTCTTCATCTTCTCGCCTGCCCTCGCCGCGGTGGTTGTCTTGCTGCCCTTCCTCATTTCTTGCCCGGCCCCCATGGACGACTTCATAGTCATCTTCATCCCCTTGCCACCGATAGCCATCCATGAAACCACGCAAGAGCAGGTGATCCCGCACCTGCCCGGAATCCGGGTCCGCAATAAGGCTCTTCAGCTTGCATCTTCGACACGGACATCTTATCTCCGTCTCGTTCTTTTGAAGCACCTCGGCCTTCACGGAGCTCGAAAACCTATTCACGATGCCTTCGATCATCATGCGGACCATGGTCGCCTGCGGGGTAGAGCAAAATGATATTTTAGAACCAAGAAAATTTTTGCCATGACTTTTCCTAAAAATAGGACCAAAAAGAATGCATAGTGTCAAAATTCTCGCCAAAACGGAAATGCATCAACATTCCGGCAAAAAATTGGCAACTATCGCATTTCAAATACCAGTACCTGCAAACACAAACATATATGCAACACCACAAACATATGCAACACCACAAACATACATAGATCTAGCTATGCCATAAAAAGTGCATGTGCATGTTGTTGGAGGGAGAAAAAAGTAGATCTACAACATAAAGAAAGCTTTCCCCTTACTTACCTATCAAAAAAAGGTAATTTAACCACTTAATTTCGATGAATCTATGGTGCAAATGAGGTGAGGAGGAGGAGGCAGCCGAGACAAGCTTGAACGAGGAGGTGGAGAGAATGAAGTGGGGAAAATGGGTGTGTAGGTGGCTGTATAAAATATCTAGCTGGTCCCAGATTAGTAATGGCGCCATTAGTGTCCATATCATCTATAGCCCTTTCCTAGTAGTTAGGTTGTTGCCCCTGATGGCCTGGAGGGAGCGATGCGAGGAGTGGTTCGGATCTACCCTTCTGCCCCGCCTGGGCAGCTGTGACTCATGAATGTATATATTTTCTATCCCGTTATATGGATGTATTTGCTATTTTAACTACTCACTGTACTAGTTTGTCATAAACTCATATTTTGCTGCTCATATATGTCGTCACACTCATGGGGTGTAATTAAGAATATTAGCATTATGGCACTAGTGGTAGCATTGAGCTAGATTTCTATTGCTCCTATTCTAGATACATCTAGTGTTCATCGTGTTAGATGATTTATATATTTGTAATGTGTCCTGAATTGTTGTTTACACCAAGTAGCTATGGGCTGGTTTGGTCATCTCACGCGATGTCACTGCCAATCTTAGCACCAACCCCTCGCAGCACCAGCAATGTCGGTTCTTGCAGTTTCCGGATGCAGGTTGCCCATAAGCCAGTTAAAGCTCTCGCTGAAGACCATTCCTATATTTCGTGTGAGGTCACCACCCATAGCATCACCCTGTCGCCGGATTCAGCTCCCGTCATGTCGGGTGCCGCTCCCACCGAGGCTGTTTCCAGCATGTCGCGCGACATCACTACCCATAGGGGACTGGTACTAGCGTTCCGTCAGCCGACACCCATCGGATGCAGCTTTCACCGAAGCCAGTTCTAGCCCATCATAGCATGACATAGTCGTTGTTCCAGGACAACAGAATGGGCTTGCAGCAGCCATGCCCCCCGATTCTAGATTTAGTTGAGGGCAGTTGCAGCAACACGCCTTGCCGATTCTAGCATGACCCTCCTTCACTTCGAGCTTGCAGTGCGGCATGGCGGCCGTCACTGCACCAACCAGGTATCCAACGGGGAAACACCTCCAGCTGAGAGCTATCGCATCTGTGGAGCCTGCAGGTAACGATCACCGACTCCTAGCACCATCATAGATCTCCAACTCGTCAGATCCATGGTAGACTTGCTGCGTGAACATGAAGGAGGGGTGAAAAGTTGTGATAGAGGTTGGGACGAGAAAGAAGAAGCGTGAACGGGGCGGAGAAGAAGAAGTGGACGCCTGTCTCACAGACTCCTTTTGCAGATAAGATAAGCGCACCTCCGGCCGTTGCCCCCACCCCCCAGGAGGCATAAAAATCGCCGCCTAGGGGGCGAGCCGGCGGTACAATCGGCGTTGGGGGCAGTTGGGCATCCAGCCGTCACCCCCAGGTCTCCCCCAGGCGCTGATATTGGCCCAGTTTTCGGCCCACTTTTGGCGAATAAAGGCCCCATATGGGCGATCGGCCCATATTTTGGCGTGGTTTGGCGTGGTTCGACGTTGAATTCTTAACATCAATATATTTTTCTATCGCATAGTTCATCACAGGAAATCAAATAGTTCAACAAAATAGTGCAAAACAAATAGTTCAATGCCGAAACCTGTGCTCTTTTTCTGGCGGGTATGGGCTATCTAGCGGTGGCGGGCGGTGGGCGGCGCCGGGATACAGCCGGTTGGCGGCCGAGCGCGCGGGGAGTGGGAGGCGATTCTGGAAGAAAGACTTGACTTTTTGCCTGATGATGTGGGCCAGATGTGCTTTTCCCTTGCGCCGGAGCAACCGAGCGCCCCCAGAGCGCCGGGTTCGGCCTACGATTGGCAGGCCCAAAAACGGGCCGAGACTGCGGATTTCGGCATCCTGGGGGCGCGACTGGGGCATTTTTTCAGCGCCGGCGCTGAAAAAGTCGTCTGAGGGGGCCTGTTGGGGGCGCGGCTGGACATGCTCTAAGCAGTGGTAAAAGCGGTGGATGGACCCACCACGCATGTGCGACGCGGCATGAGGTGACTGGTACTAGCGTTCCGCCAGCCGACCCAATTTAATCATTTCCCTTGTTGGAAACAAATTAGTGTGTTCATCCCTATATACGAAAAGGGTTTCCCCCATTTTATATTATAAAGCACAGAACCAAGCATCCAACATAGCAGTACAAAGTACAATCAAGTCATAGAATCATGATGGGGGCACAGCAAGACAAGCCCCGTAGAAAGCTAAAAAAAGAGAAGCTAATCCGGCTCTAGAGGCGGTGGTGGTGGAGGTGGTGGAGGAGCAAAAGCCGCGGCCAAGGAACGAAGACCTGCCATGATGTCGTCAAAGACATCTCGGTCGCACTGCTTGCTAAGCGGTCTCCAGAGCTGTAAGAAGCCACACATTTTATAGATCACATCAGTCACACGAGAAGGGATAACGCGTTCGATGACTAATTTATTGCGAGTACACCAAAGGGACCAAGCAAGGGTACCAAAAGCCACCCAAATAGGGGCGCACATAGACCAGGGGAGTCTAAGGACCTCCCCGAACAAATCCGGGAGGTTGTCATGGCACCAACTGCCACCAACCACCTCCCGGAAGCAACTCCATAAGAAATGTGCCGCCGAGCACCGGAAGAAGATGTGGTTGCAATCTTCCGGTACCAGACAAATGGGGCAAAGGCCATCCCCAGGGCCATTACATGTACGGAGCTCTGTGCCCGAGGGAAGGCGACCCCTAACCCATTACATAGTAATATGC
This sequence comes from Triticum dicoccoides, assembly GCF_002162155.2. Lineage (NCBI taxonomy): Eukaryota > Viridiplantae > Streptophyta > Magnoliopsida > Poales > Poaceae > Triticum > Triticum dicoccoides. Next base: position 9,537,658 of record NC_041382.1, on the reverse strand, counting down.
GGATTCAACGGGAGTTTGATCTCCCAAAGCACGGCTAGTTCCATTGGACCCGAGGTGGGCACAATCGCCTAGTACAGGGATCTAGTAGAGAATCTGCCTCTTGGCTCGAGGTGTCAAGATAGCGCATCGGGCTCTAGAGAAGCGGAGTGGAGGGCAATACACTTGAGCAATTCATCCCATTGCTCAAGTTCCACCGCCCCGAAGGTACAGCGGAAGGCAATCACGCCTAAGTCGGCCAAGGCCACAGCCACAGAGATCTGTGGGTGGACACAGATCGAGAATAACGCAAAGAAACGTTCTGCGAAGGGCCGGGTACCAGCCCATCTATCCTACCAGAATAAGGTGGCTGATCCGGTACCTACTCTGAAGGAAGTCCCAATGCGCAGGACCGGCATCAAAGGAATCACCGATTGCTAGAATTGGGACCCTCTAGACCTTGGTGTGAAAGCTAGCGGTTGCCCGCGAAGGTACTTCACACGGATAATCTCAAGCCACAGGCCACGTTCATCAGTCTAGATCCACCAAAGCCATTTGGATAGGAGGGCAATGTTCATCCGCTTGGAAGAAATGCCCTAAGGCCTCGTTGGTCCTTAGGCTTACAGATCTCGGACCATTTCACCATATGGTACTTCCGTTTATTGTTCTCTCCCGCCTAGAAAAATCGGGAAAGGAGTTTAGTGACCTCATGATGGAGGGATCCATGTAAACTATAGAATCCCATGATATACATCAATAGGCTGATAAGGGAGGAGTTCGTCAAGATCACGCGTGCGGCTTTGGAAAGCTACCTTCCTTGCCATGGCTCCATCCTAGGTTGGAGCTTGGCGATTATTGGACGGAAATCCTTCTCCAGGAGGCGCGTGTCACTAAGTGGCATGCCAAGGTAAGTCATCGGGAAGGATCCCAAGCGGCAATTTAAACGATTAGCAATCCGCTGGGCCTCTGACTGAGAATATCCCAAGACCATTACCTCACTCTTGGGAAAATAGATTGTGAGGCCCGACATTTCTTGAAGGCAGAGGAGGAGGAACTTGAGGTTCTGAATATCCTCATACGACCCCTCCACCATCATAATGGTGTCATCAGCTTATTGGAGGTGAGTCAGACCTCCATTGGCCACCGGGTGGGGGCAGATCCCCCTAATGTGGCCGGCGCGCTTGGCCAAGTCAAGAATCGAGGCGAGTGCATCAACCACAAGCTTGAAGAGAAATGGGGATATCGGGTCTCCTTGACGAACCCCTTGGCCCGTTCCTATATAAAACACTATAGGTCTATATTTCTGCCCTTAATTCTGACGTGCACCAGGTCCATTCATCCTGTGATGCTTAGCGCCGAAGTCAGGCCACATGTGGCTCCTCGGAGTCGTTATGCTAAATTTGGTAAGCAAGCACAATGCTTGTTGAAAAGGCCTTGTAGTATTTTCCATTGGCCTCACATGGTTATTGAAGATGTCATATTCCTTAGGTAAAACTTCTAGGAGATAATGGCGCTTCTTATTTCATTTCTAGACTTTTTCGTGCCAATAAGAACTTTACATACTTAAAATGACCTTTTTAAGCACAATTTTTTTTCTGAAGGCGTGTTGTTGTTTTAACTGCTCGCCGTTTTATGCCCGTCAGATTGTGAGCTATTTTTCTGCTCCCATAGATGATTTCCTCTTTGATTCATGGGATTCTCAAAATGCATGAATGTAAAAAATATACGCTTGCAATGTCATAGTCATTTGAAGCCCGTAGAACATACTTATTTGATTGCATTGCGTGAAAAAACAAATGATTCTTTAAAAGAGATTTGAGTGGATACACAATTCCATGTGAAATGTACTGTAATGGAATCCATATTGCTCTTCGTTAACATGCTACACGTCTTCGAGTGTTATTTATGTATTCTGGTCAGTTCTTGAGACATATATAATCTTTAATTGAGGAGGCTCTCCATGCATGTCTAGGAGTATTTCATGTCGGTGTTATTTTAGCATTGATGACGTGTTAACACTTAGCTGGATTCTTTTGGAGACGACACGACTCACTTCATGTTTTCTCAAGCACCAACAAATTTTCCTTCTGGGCATAGTTATCTTTTATGGCGTAACTCTTCACAGAAAACTAACATATGCAATTTTTTGTCGTGATTTTCCATAGCGTTTCCCAATTATCTTGGTAGCCGTTAATTTGAAATTGTCCTTTGTATTTCCTATGCCCTTTAAAGAACCTTGTCAGCTACCGGGTTGTAGTGATTAGAGTTGGACCGGTCTTGTTGTATCAAGCCTAGTCTTTCACAAAAGTACTGTCGACGGGGTTGCGATGGGTGGGCAGCACTACAAGCCACCACAAGAGACAAACAACTTTTACAACCTACCACACTTGTGTCACTTGTACTGCTCCATATATTATGATACCCACGGGCCACCTAAGCATAAAAACACCAGCCAACATCTACCTTGATGTGTCAACTGAGTAATACAATAAATAATCAAAGTCACACTTCTCAAAAATGAAAATTCGTGAATGTAGCTATCTCTGACAAGAATGACTGCACATCACTTGATGCAGAGGTCAGGAGTCTATCCTCCTTTTCAGGGAAAAACTTAATTCTTGCCAAGACGTTTAATGCTTCAAAAGTTACTTTCATGCACATAATTTTTCCTTAAGAAAGGCACATGTATTTATTTTTAAGTTGGCAGTTTAAATCTCCAGGGCATGTAAAAAACTCAAATATATGAGTGTTGGTCAGTTTCCTATCAGAAGATTTTACCTAGGTACTTACGAATGTATTTGTTCTATCAGTATTTACTACACCAGCTCACCAGACATTTTTCTACGTGTGTAGATATGTTGCAACACTCTCATGGAGAGTTATATTTAGCTTACAAAAACGTCTTATATTATGAGACGGAGGGAGTAGTTAGGTTTTGTGCTACTCCTGTTCTTGATGAAACTGGTGTCCATGGTAAATTCACATCTAGTCTCTCGCAGCTCGCCTGAGTCATCATCTTAAATTCTTAAATTTAGCTAGCAGCTCAAAGCTTGTTGAAAAGACATGATTAGTAGTTTACGATGGCCTTACGTGCTTACCGATGACGTGGTACTGCTTGTTTGAGATGACGTAGCTCCTCTATGCATTTGCTAGCTGACAAAGCAAAACTGACATGCACGCTTGTCTTTCAGCCCCACAATTTAATATTCTAGGACACAATGGACAGAAGGACTAGCAAGTTTGTCATTATTTTCTAGTATTTTCTACCAGGAGCTTCCGTCCATGGATGTTTTCTTAATCCTCGAATGTCGTCAAGTGCCCACTTCGCGGCATATTGTGCCAAGTTTGTAATAAGAAACAAAATTGTAGCTATATGTCCCAGCGGTCACCAAGGAACTATATTTTGCAGGTCAATCATACGCAAGTTGGCATGATCAATCATCTCTGCAAAATAGTAATAGGAGAAACAAACAAGCCAGCATGTTTGCACTAAATTTTGTGGGCCATATTTCTACTTAATTATAGTTGCCCATGAAGACGTTGGGCGTCAAATTTTAATCCATGTGGTCTGAGCTGCCAGCCCTAGAAGCAAAATATATTTGTGGTGTCATGTGCTTCTCTTGTCTCTGTGTTGCTTGCCGTCCGTGCCTTCCGTTCGTCTCTTCTAGCGTATGCCGGTAATTTTGCCAATGCAAGGACCTTGCCACTAGGCACGTTTGTAAAAGGAAGGTGAATGAGTTCATTGAGTCATAAAAGCTACTCCCTCCAGCAGTGGCGGACCTAGCCCACTGAGCCAGGGTGGGCTGACAGTGCTATTGTACATATTCATTCATTTATTTTCTTTCATTTTTTAACCTTTCTCCTATAGTATAAAAGCTATTTCCAAATCTCAGGGTGGCCATGGCCCATCATGGCCACCCTCTACCTCCGCCACTGCGGCCTCCAGTCCTAAATATAAGTTTTTTTGGAGATTCCAATATGAAATACATACGTGGAAAAATGAGTGAATCTATACTCTAAACTACGTCTATAAACATACGTATGTAGTCCATACTAAATCTTTATAAACACTTATATTTAGGAAAGGAGGGAGTACGTACTTACCATTATATCGATTAGGGATATAGTGTTAATCTCTTTCCACAACATATTAAAATACATATATACCTAAAACATAAGTGCTGTCGTTACTCTAGCAAAATTATATAGCCCCTCCATTTTTTTATTAGGTGCATTGATGAAGACACTTATCAGACGATAATTTTGGACCAAATTCCCATGGTTACAATGTTGATTAGAGAAGTAATTACCAGTGGCAAATTAATGATATTTCCAATTCAGGGGGAGTACGGACAATTGGCATGTAGTGAACATACCTATAAAAATTCAATATTTACTTACTAAATACATCTAATGGAAAAAATGCACAGAGTATATTGTTGGCCAGTTCGATTCTAAAAATAATGAAAAGCAAAGTTCAAACTAAGTAAAATGTAGACCGCAAAAAAGAAACAAAATGTTGGAAATCATAGAGCTGCCTCAGGAACGGTTCCCAGACTGTGTGCTTAGAACAACTCCCTCCACATGGCTCCCCTAAGGACGCCTATTTCCTAGTGGCCACACCAAAAATATTCCATGACCCCCTTTTCGAATTTAGGTGCAAAATATTAGTGACTCTGTTTCAAAATAGAGTTAAATACACCGAGAGGTGCCTCAACTTGTCTTCTATGGTCAGTTCAGTGTCTAAAGTTGCAAAATACATGAAATTAGTACTCAAACTTGTCTAGGCGTGCAAATACGGTGCCTCCGTCAATATTTGGGCGTACGCGTCCACCCCGCGTGGCAGTGGCTGAGAACTGGGAAGGCGCTGGGTGGCCAGAGTGTGAGGAACTTTTTGTACAAAACCCCCTCATATTTTATTTAATCATGCAGGAAAACCTCACAAACATGCAGGAAAACCTCAGAAATTAGAAAGAAAGATAAATGTTTGATACAATATTGAATCTAAGCCGTCGTTATCATGGATTGCATTTTACGCATAAGTTGTCCGTCATGCAATACATTGCTCAGTACATATTGAAGAGGCCGAACTTTATGTATTGCATTGCTATGCAAAATGTAACTTTGGAGCACGGGCACATTGTGTCCTTTTTTTATGTTCAAAGAAAGAGACTTCTAGAGCTAAAACAATTCTGAAATTTTTTCTACATGCACACATGAAGTGTAATATACCCATGTGAATTTTCATCAATATTTGTGCTTGTATGTGAGAGATAGAAAAACCAAATACATGAAAATATCAGCTTGTTTTTTGGCCAATTTTTGTCCTTTTTTGGCTATAATATGAACACATCTTCTCCCATTCATAGACGAACTAACTGTCGGTGGAAAACGACATTTATGAGATCACAGGAATCCCTACTACGGTTGGCGCGGCGCGGGGTTGTGGGAACAACAGGTTTAGGAGCAAGCACTAAGATCGTTTACCCAGGTTCGGGCCGTGAAGATGCGTAATACCGTAGGCCTGCTTTGATGTGTATTTCAGAGTGTTCTTGGGCTCTCGGACTAGCTATGGAGGATGCGTAGTTCAAAAGAGCCAAATCCTTCTCCTAGTCGTCTCGGGCCTCCTTTTATAGGCAAAAGGGGCTGCCACAGTGGCAGACAGGAGGTGGAAAGGTGTACAGTGCGCGAGCTTATCGCCCGGCATTAGGGGACAAAACGCATTTAATGCATCGCTTAGGTGTCCCCTTGCTTTATCGGGGACGGGAATGAGGCCCGTCCCGTCCGTTGCCGCCCCGCCTCGCATCGACACGCGCCCTGGCCAGCGATGCATGAGGCGCCATGTAGGCAGGTAGGCAGTTGTGGTGGCGCGGTGGTAGGGCCTTCACGAAGATCTGCATGCCACCACGCAGGTGCTTGCTGAGTCGATTTATAGGCCGCTCGTCGCCACGCAGGTGCCTGCTCAGCTGGTCGAGCAAGCAGCTACATGGGGACGGCGGTGGAGTCTTGGCAGACACGGGCCTGGCTGTGGCCCTGCTGATGCCCTCGGCAAGGGTCTTGCCGGGGGGCGGCAAGGGTCTTGCCATGGCGTTGCAATCGTTCCCGGCAAGGCGCTTGCCGGGGTCTTGTGGATTTCCTCGACTAGGATCCCGCTGAGGGTCGTTGTCTTCTGGTCCTCATCTGATCTGATGTATTCATGATCCTGACAAAGATCTGCATGCCATCACAGAGGTGCCTCCCGAGCCCTGGGTCCAATATTGTCGTTGGCGGCGTTTGGATCCCTTGGGTTCAAGGGTGGCTTGCTCTGCTGGCATTGGGCAAGTTTCCCCGGCAAGGCTTTTGCCGGGGCCGCAGAGGCTGCCCCGGCAAGGGTCTTGCCGGGGGGGTCCACCTCGCCCCTTTGCTCTTTTATGCCTCTGATCTTGGCGTTGTCTTGGTTGTCTTGTGCTTCGGCTTCGCTCCGGCTTCCCTCCTCTGCCCTGCTAAGTGTGGCCGTGGCGCGCGCGGCTCTGACTGCCCGTGCACAAGTAAAGGGGTCAAAATGAGAGCCCCTACTTTTGTACACCGACAGGAGCCCCCGGGCCTGGGCCACACATAAGGGCGACGCGTTGTTGGGCCAGGCCCAGAACGGTGCGCGAGCAGTCGGGGCGGGATTTTTACTGTGGTAACTTCTCGTTCGCTGCGCTTCCCCACGACCCACGTTGAACGTGCGACGTGGAGGGTCACGCGTGACGGGGGGGTCATGCGTGGGGCAGTTCTCACACGCATGCGTCACACGGCATTTAACCTGAAAAGAAGCGGCCCGCGCCTTCCCTGTAAAAAGGAATAACCGCGGGCGCACTGGTCATTTACTCTCCGTGCTTTCCCCAATCTCGGAACCGCCGTGCCCTTCTTCCTTATTCTCAAGCTCTTGCCTTCACTCGCTGCCGCTGCGCCTTCGCCATCCTCCCGGAATGGCCAAGGACACCAGGGAGAAGGAGCCGCCGGAGAGCGAGTTAGCGGTGCGGGGATGCAGCACGCCTACTTCCCGTCGACGGCCGACGCGATCGAACTCCGGGACTGCTTCAAGCACCTGTGGGGGTGCAAGACGGGAAGCGAGACGACGGGGCATCCAGCCACGCGCGTCATCCCCGCCGCCTTCGCCGAAGCCGGCCCGAATCGGTACCGTTCTTTGCTGACTACTTTTCTTGTGGCCTCTCCCCCCCTCCCTCTCTGATTTCTTCAGCGACATCATGCACACCTACGGCTTCCACCTTCTAGATTTTACTCCAAATGTCGTGGCGTGCATGGCTCTTTTTGCGCACCTCTGCGAGGGTTTCGCCGGGGTGCATCCCAACACGGCGCTCTTCCGCCACTACTTCTTCCCTCGGATCCAAAAGGGGGGCGACATTTCCGGTTGCATCGCCTGGATCCCAAGAACCTAGGAGAAAAGGGCATATCCGGACGGCGCCCAGAAGGAGAGGTGGGATGAGTGGTGGGGCCAGTGGTGCTGGATTGAGGAGAAGGATCCACCAGCATTCTGCCAGGTTCGCCAGGCGCCGCCGGTCCGCAGAAACGACTGGAACGATGTCGATGCCAACGACAAGAAGATCACGGTCGCCACCACCAGGATTCTTCGTCTCACTGAGGCCGGGCTCACCCTTGAGATGATCGGGGTGGATTTCATCTGCAGTCGAATTGCCCCGTTGCACAACAAGGGGAGGCCAGCCTGGCTCTTCACGAACGCCGCCGACATCATGAGGCTCTGCCCCGGCTTGGGCCACAACATCACGGTTATGGGGCACGCCCACTTCTGCCAGCGGCTCTTCCAGCTCGATGTGAACCACGATGGCGAGGTCAAGCGGTCCGGCATGGCCGCGAAGGCCGCTGCGAAGACCGGTAAGGTCGCCAAGGGGCCCTTGTTTAAGTTGCCGGCGGGGGTGGTCTTGCTGAGCAAGAACTCGCGTCGGAGCGACAACATCGCCATGATGCCGGAGTTCAACGCGCACGGCCTCGTCCCAAACTGGGCCGAGCTGCCGGAAGATCACGTGCAGGAGTTTTGACACCTTGGAGGAGAAGTACGTCAGCGCCGAGCCGCGGCTCGTCCAGGACACCACACAGGTGGAGCTGGACTACATCGCCGCCAGGGCGCGGAGTCGGAGCTCGCCAAGGCGGCCGGCAGCGCCGACGGTGTGGAGGACAAGGCCGCAACGGAGGCAGAAGAGAAGGAGCTTGCCAAGTGGGCGGAGTCTGCTGGGGAATCCAGTAGTGCCGGCACCGGGGCCCCTCTCATCGAAGATGCGGTTGACGAGTCGTAGGAGGAGGAGGCCGTGGCTGTCGACCCTCCGGTCACGAGGAGAGGGCGAGTCCTACGGCGGGCCACATCTGGCGAGCCAGTCCGGCCCGGTAGGGCCGTACAACCGCGGCAAGCCCAGGAGGGGTCCGCGCGCCATACAAGGGCCATGGCGGCGAAGAAGTTGGTGAAGGCAGCGGTGGCATAGAAGAAGGCAACTGCCTCTGCTTCATCCTAGCATCCACGGAGCCCCTCCTCCCGTAGATGATGACACGGGGGTTGTCTTCGATTTTGGGTCCCTCATCCCAAGGAGGAAGAGGAAGGCAGCAGAGGAGGAGGTGGATGACGAGTAAGTATCTTGTTTCCTTTTTTCGTGCCATCTCTGCCTCCTCAATCTGTGCCGCTTGTTCTGATATGTTCTTCTTCTTTGTAGGGATGCAGAGACGCTAGCCCAGTGGGTGAAGAGGGCTAGGGCTTCAGCGAGCGGCCAGACCCGGCAGGTACTTCCGGTACACCGCTGGTGGTGTTGAGCAGCCCACACATCAGCCCCCGGCACAGCCCCCAGTGTAAGTTCATCACTCACCCCTCGTCGACGTGTGTTGGGGGGTACAATCCCTTGGTGCTGGCCTTGTCATGGTCGCAGGAGGAGGACAACAGCAGAAGGAGCCACAGAGGGCTACCCCCAACACGTTGCCCCCATCGACCACGCCGCCCTGAGGGGAGTCCCCGGCAAGGGCACCAAGCACTGAGCCCATGCACACATAGGAGGAGGAGGAGAACTCGGGTGCTGGTGGCTTCGCCTCGGCGCCAAATGTTGGCGGGGATGGGATCTCTACTTCCCTGCCTGACACTGGTAAGTCGTTCGCCTTCCGTCCCTGTTCTTTTTCTTTTCTTTCTGGATCTTGGTCTTGGTTGCGTCTCATCCCTTTCTCGATGTCCAGACCCTTCCTCGGCGGACCGGGAGGATATAGACACCATCATCAAGGATGTCATCTAGGATGCCGTGGAGGAGGCCGAGAAGATCGCTACCGAGGAGGCCGCCAAGGATGTTGCTGAGGACGCTGCCAAGGGGCCTGCTGGGGAGCACGGCAAGGCTGCTACCGAGGAGGCCGGCAAGGGGCCTACCGGGGAGGCCGGCAAGGCCAGTGCCGAGGAGGAGGTGGTTGATGACCAACCTTCCTCCTCCGCTGCCTCGGGCTCCGGCAGATATCTGAGGGTGAGCGACGACTTGTTCGTCCACCTCCCAGGGACGGCGAGCACCGGGGCGCCCGTCGAAGGGGAGGTGTTTGATGATGAAGTGCTCGCCGCCGCCGGGCTTGAGATCGTTGACGAGCTGAGCGCTGGTAGCGGCGGTTCCCAGGAAGAGCGGCTCCTCCAGGCCATGGGTGCCAACTTCCAGAAGCTCCAGGCGCTTCACCGTGCTCGCCTGGACAAAGCCAAGTCCAGGATGGCGGTGGTGGACAAGGCAGAGGCGGACCTCGAGGGGCATTTTGCTGAGGCGCTGACTTGGTTACGCCTGGCCCATAAGGACCTAAGGGCCGTCCAGGACGAGCTGGCCAGGCGCAATGTGGAGCTTACCATGAAGCGGGCCGACATCGAGAAGGCCCAGGAGACGGCGAAGAACCTGGCCGCCGAAGCCGAGGCCGCTCGAACCCAACACCAAGCCGCGCTGAACTCCCAGGAGGAGGACCTTGCCGCGCGTGAGAAGAAGCTTGCCGCAACACTCTGCGTCAAGGATGAGGATGTGCTACCTCTTGAGCACTGCGTTGGTTTTCCCCGAAGAGGAAGGGATGATGCAGCAAAGTAGCATAAGTATTTCCCTCAAATTTTGAGAACCAAGGTATCAATCCAGTAGGAGGCTACGCGCGAGTCCCTCGCACCTGCACAAAACAAATAAATCCTCGCAACAAACGCGATAAGAGGTTGTCAATCCCTACACAGCCACTTACGAGAGTGAGATCAGATAGATATGACAAGATAATATTTTTGGTATTTTTGTGATAAAGATGCAAAGTAAAATAAAAGCAAAGGAAATAACTAAGTATTAGGAGATTAATGTGATGAAGATAGACCCGGGGGCCATAGGTTTCACAAGTGTCTTCTCTCGAGAGCATCAGTATTCTACGGTGGGTGAACAAATTACTGTTGAGCAATTGACAGAATTGAGCATAGTTATGAGAATATCTAGGTATGATCATGTATATAGGCATCACGTCCGAGACAAGTAGACCGACTCATGCCTGCATCTACTACTATTACTCCACTCATCGACCACTATCCAGCATGCATCTAGAGTATTAAGTTAATGAAAATAGAGTAACGCCTTAAGCAAGATGACATGATGTAGAGGGATAAACTCATGCAATATGATGAAAACCCCATCTTGTTATCCTCGATGGCAAAAATACAATACGTGCCTTGCTGCCCCTACTGTCACTAGGAAAGGACACCGCAAGATTGAACCCAAAGCTAAGCACTTGTCCCATTGCAAGAAAGATCAATCTAGTAGGCCAAACCAAACTGATAATTCTAAGAGACTTGCAAAGATAACCAATCATACATAAAAGAATTCAGAGAAGATTCAAATATTGTTCATAGATAGACTTGATCATAAACCCACAATTCATCGGTCTCAATAAACACACCGCAAAAGAAGATTACATCGAATAGATCTCCACAAGAGAGGGGGAGAACATTGTATTGAGATCCAAAAAGAGAGAAGAAGCCATCTAGTTACTAACTATGGACCCATAGGTCTGAGGTGAACTACTCACACTTCATCGGAGGGGCTATGGTGTTGATGTAGAAGCCCTCCGTGATCGATGCCCCCTCCGGCTAAGCTCCGGAACAGGCCCCAAGATGGGATCTCGTGGATACAGAAAGTTGCGGCGGTGGAATTAGGGTTTTGGCTCCGTATCTGATCGTTTGGGGGTACGTAGGTATATATAGGAGGAAGGAGTACGTCGGTGGAGCAACAAGGGGCCCACAAGGGTGGAGGGCGCGCCTAGAGGGGGGGGGGTAGGCGCGCCCCCTACCTCATGGCCTCCTCTTTTGTGTCTTGACGTAGGGTCCAAGTCTCCAAGGTCTTGTTCGTTGAGAAAATCACGTTCCCGAAGGTTTCATTCCGTTTGGACTCCATTTGTTATTTCTTTTCTTCGAAACCGTAAAACAGGCAAAAATAGCAATTCTGGGCTGGGCCTCCGGTTAATACGTTAGTCCCAAAAATAATATAGAAGTGTATAATAAAGCCCAATAATATCCAAAACAGTAGATAATATAGCATGGAGCAATCAAAAATTATAGATACGTTGGAGACGTATCAAGCATCCCCAAGCTTAATTCCTGCTCGTCCTCGAGTAGGTAAATGATAAAAACAAAATTTTTGATGCGGAGTGCTACTTGGCATAATTTTAATGTAATTCTTCTTAATTGGGGTATGAATATTCAGATCTGAAAGATTCAGGACAAAAGTTCATATTGACATAAAAATAATAATACTTCAAGCATACTAACAAAGCAATTATGTCTTCTCAAAATAACATGGCCAAAGAAAGTTCATCCCTACAAAATCATATAGTTTAGTCATGCTCCATTTTCGTCACACAAGAATGCTCTCATCATGCACAACCCCGATGACAAGCCAAGCAATTGTTTCGTACTTTAGTAATCTCAATCCTATAAACTTTCACGCAATATATGAGCGCGAGCCATGGACATAGCACTATGGGTGGAATAGAATATAATGAGTGGGGTTATGTGGAGAAGACAAAAAGGAGAAACTCTCACATCAACGAGGCTAATCAATGGGCTATGGAGATGCCCACCGATTGATGTTAGTGCAAGGAGTAGGGATTGCCATGCAACGGATGCACTAGAGCTATAAATGTATGAAAGCTCAACAAAAGAAACTAAGTGGGTGTGCATCCAACTTGCTTGCTCACGAAGACCTAGGGCACTTGAGGAGGCCCATTGTTGGAATATACAAGCCAAGTTCTATAATGAAAATTCCCACTAGCATATGAAAGTGACAAAACAAGAGAATCTCTATCATGAAGATTACGGTGCTACTTTGAAGAACAAGTGTGGCAATGGATAGTAACATTGTCCCTTCTCTCTTTTAATCTCATATTTTTTATTTGGCCTTTCTCTTTTTTATGGCCTTTCTCATTTTTTTCTTTATAATTCCTCATTTGGGACAATGCTCTAGAATATGATGATCATCACACTTCTATTTATTTCCAACTCAATGATTACAACTCGATACTAGAACAAAAGATGACTATATGAATGCCTCCGGCGGTGTACCGGGATATGCAATGGACCAAGAGTGACATGTATGAAAGAATTATGAACGGTGGCTTTGCCACAAATACTATGACAACTACATGATCATGCTAATCAATATGACAATAATGAATGTGTCATGATAAACAGAATGGTGGAAAGTTGCATGGCGATATATCTCGGAATGGCTATGGAAATGCCATAATAGGTACGTATGGTGGCTGTTTTGAGGAAGATATAAGGAGGTTTATGTGTGAAAGAGCATATCATATCATGGGGTTTGGATGCACCAGCGAAGTTTGCGCCAACTCTCAATGTGAGAAAGGGCAATGCACGATACCGAAGAGGCTAGCAAGGATGGAAGGGTAAGAGTGCGTATAATCCATGGACTCAACATTAGTCATAAAGAACTCACATACTTATTGCCAAAATCTACAAGTCATCAAAAAGTTTGGCACTACGCGCATGCTCCTAGAGGGATAGATTGGTAGGAAAATACCATCGCTCGTCCCCGACCGCCACTCATAAGGAGGACAATCAAATAACACCTCATGTTTCAAATTTGTTACATAACGTTTACCATACATGCATGCTACGAGACATGCAAACTTCAACACAAGCATTTCTCAATTTCACAACTACTCAACTAGCACGACTTTGATATTATTATCTCCATATCTCAAAACAATCATCAAGCATCAAACTTCTCTTAGTATTCAAAACACTCATAAGAAAATTTTACTAATATTGAATACCTAGTATATTAGGATTTTAAGCAAATTACCATGCTATTTAAGACTCTCAAAATAATCTAAGTGAAGCATGAGAGATCAATAGTTTCTATAAAACAAATCCACCACCGTGCTCTAAAAGATATAAGTGAAGTACTAGAGCAAAACTATATAACTCAAAAGATATAAGCGAAGCACATAGAGTATTTTAACAAAGTCCAAATCATGTATGGCTCTCTCAAAAGGTGTGTACATCAAGGATAATTGTGCTAAAAAAATAAAGACTCAAATCATACAAGACGCTCCAAGCAAAACACATATCATTTGGCGAATAAAAATATAGCTCCAAATAAAGTTACCGATAGAAGTAGACGAAAGAGGGGATGCCTTACGGGGCATCCCCAAGCTTTGGCTTTTAGGTGTCCTTAGATTATCTTGGGGGTGCCATGGGCATCCCCAAGCTTAGGCTCTTGCCACTCTTTGTTCCATAATCCATCAAATCTTTACCCAAAACTTGAAAACTTCACAACACAAAACTCAAAGTAGAAAATCTCATGAGCTCCGTTAGCGAAACAAAACAAAAGACCACTTCAAGGTACTGTAATTAACTCATTCTTTATTTATATTGGTGATGAACCTACTGTATTCCAACTTATTTATGGTTTATAAACTATTTTACAAGCCATAGATTCATCAAAATAAGGAAACAACACACGAAAAACAGAATCTGTCAAAAACAGAACAGTCTGCAGTAATCTGTAGCTAGCGCAAGATCTGGAACCCCAAAAATTCTAAAATAAATTTCTGGACGTGAGTAATTTATCTGTTAATCATCTTCAAAAATAATTAACTAAATATAACTTTCCAAATAAAAATGGCAGCAGTTCTCGTGAGCTTTAAAGTTTCTGTTTTTTTACAGCAAGTGTAACAAGACTTTCCCCAAGTCTTCCCAACGGTTCTACTTGGCACGAACACTAATTAAACACAAAAAAACACAACCTAAACATAGGCTAGATAAATTATTTATTACTAAACAGGAGCAAAAATCAAGGAATAAAAATAAAATCGGGTTGCCTCCCAACAAGCGCTATCGTTTAACGCCCCTAGCTAGGCATAACAAACAAGGATAGATCTAGGTATTGCTATCTTTGGTAGGCAATCCATAAGTGGATCTCATAATAGATTCGTAAGGTAATTTAATTTTATTTCTAGGAAAGTGTTCCATGCCTTTCCTTAATGGAAATTGGAATCTAATATTTCCTTCCTTCATTTCAATAATTGCACCAATCATTCTAAGAAAAGGTCTACCAAGAATAATAGGACATGAAGGATTGCAATCTATGTCAAGAACAATAAAATATACGGGCACATAATTCCAATTTGCAACAATAAGAACATCATTAATTCTTCCCATAGGTTTCTTAATTGTGGAATCCGCAAGGTGCAAGTTTAGAGAGCAATCATCAAAATCACGGAAACCTAACAAATCACACAAAGTCTTTGGAATCGTGGAAACACTAGCACCCAAATCACATAAAGCATAGCATTCACGATCTTTAATTTTAATTTTAATAGTTGGTTCCCACTCATCATAAAGTTTTCTAGGGATAGAAACTTCCAACTCAGGTTTTTCTTCATAAGATTGCATCAAGGCATCAACGATATGTTTAGTGAACGCTTTATTTTGACTATAAGCATGAGGAGAATTTAGCACAGATTGCAACAAGGAAATACAATCAATTAAAGAGCAATTTTCATAGTTAAATTCCTTGAAATTCATAATAGTGGGTTTAGCAACATCTAGGGTTTTAATTTCTTCAATCCGACTTTTATCAATTTTAGCATCAAGATCAAAAAATTCTGAATTCTTGGAACGTCTTCTAGGTAAAGGTGGATCATATTCAGTCCCATAATTATCAAGATTCATATTGCAAAACAAAGATTTAATAGGGGACACATCAATAACTTTTAGATCTTCATCTTTATTTTCATAGGAACTAGAAGAACACGCTTTTATAAAGGCATCTTTCTTAGCACGCATCCTAGCGGTTCTTTCTTTGCACTCATCAATGGAAATTCTCCTGGCTTTGAGAGACTCATTGATATCATGCTTAGGTGGAATAGATCTAGGTTTCAAAGAATCAACATCAACAGCAATTCTATCAACGCTCCTAGCTAACTCATCAATCTTAAGCAATTTTTCTTCAATCAAAGCATTGAAATTTTTTTGCGAAGTAATAAATTCTTTAATATTAGATTCAAAATCAGAGGGCATCTTATTATACTTTCCATAAGATTGTTGTAGGAATTACCATAATTATTAGAGGGATTACTATGATAAGGCCTAGGATTAAAATTTCCTTTATAGGCGTTGTTACCAAAATTGTTCCTACCAACAAAATTCAGATCCATAGATTCATTATTATTCTCAATCAAAGTAGACAAGGGCATATCATTAGGATTAGAAGAAACACTTTTACTAGTAAATAATTTCATAAGATCATCCATCTTTCCACTCAAAACATTAATTTCTTCTATCACATGCACCTTTTTATTAGTAGATCTTTCAGTATGCCATTGAGAATAATTAACCATAATATTATCTAGGAGTTTAGTAGCTTATCCTAAAGTGATTTCCATAAAAGTGCCTCCTGCGACCGAATCTAAAAGATTTCTAGAAGCAAAATTCAATCCAGCAAAAAAATGTGTATAATCATCCTCAAATTTAAACCATGTGTAGGGCAATTACGTATCATTAATTTCATTCTCACCCAAGCTTGTGCAACATGTTCATGATCAAGTTGCTTAAAATTCATAATATCGTTTCTAAGAGAGATGATCTTAGCGGGAGGAAAATACTTAGAGATAAAAGAATCTTTGCACTTGTTCCATGAATAAATACTATTTTTAGGCAAAGACCAAAACCAAGCTTTAGGACGGTCTCTAAGCGAAAAAGGAAATGGCTTCAATTTAACAATATCATTATCCACATCTTTCTTCTTTTGCATATCACTCAAATCAATGAAGCTATTAAGATGGGTAGCGACATCTTCACTAGGAAGGCCGGAAACCGGATCTTTCATGACAAGATTCAGAAAAGCAGTATTAATTTCACAAGATTCAGCATCGGTAAGAGGAGCAATCAGAGTTCTAACAAAATCATTGTTGTTGGTATTGGTGAAGTCACACAATTTAGTGTTATCTTGAGCCATCGTGACAAGCAAGCAAACTAACACACAAGCAAACAAAAAGCAAGCGGGAAAAAGAGTCAAATAGAGAAAGAGAGGGAGGATAGAGAGAGAGGGTGAATAAAACGGCAAGGGTGAAGTAGGGGAGAGGAAAAAGAGAGGCAAATGTCAAATAATGTAATGCGGGAGATAAGGGTATGTGATGGGTACTTGGTATATTAACTTTTGCGTAGACCTCCCTGGCAACGGCGCCAGAAATCCTTCTTGCTACCTCCTGAGCACTACGTTGGGTTTCCCCGAAGAGGAAGGGAGGATGCAGCAAAGTAGCGTAAGTATTTCCCTCAGTTTTTGAGAACCAAGGTATCAATCCGGTAGGAGGCTACGCACGAGTCCATCGTACCTGCACAAATCAAATAAATCCTCGCAACCAACGCAAATAGGGGTTGTCAATCCCTACTCAGCCACTCACTACAAGAAATATGTCAACTTGTGACCTTGACTATTAGTCACTGAATGGTCAGTATTTTCCATTTTTGACCAAAAACAGATGGTCAAAAGCTGGCGGTCGTAAACTGAAATTAACGACCTTATCTGTGAGAAGGTCATAGATGTTTACAACCAAAATATGCCTACTATCTTCTTTTGGTCACTAGCAGCCTCCCCAGGCCACGTAGGCATCCGACGTGGCAACCTGATGTGGGACAAGAATCAGCCCGGTGCAATTCGGTGTTTATATGGGCCGAGCCCATTAATTCAGCCCATTTATATTTTCTTTCCTATGAATTTTTTGTCAGCTTCATGGACCAAGCCCAACATTGCAGCCTTTTTATTTTTGGCCCATGGCCTTCATTGCAGCCTTTTTATTTTTGGCCCATGTCCTTTTTGTCTCAACAGTTTCATTTTTTTTGTTAGGGTCACATTCTTCATTTTCCAATTTAACGTAAATAAATACACAATATTTAAATTGGCACAGAAAACACACAAAATACTTCAAATATTACCAGCCAGTGTTGCTGTTGTACAAATATTACCAGTCAATACACAGCTGCTGCTGTACAAATAACTCTAACATACACTTTGCAAGCTCTACAAGTGTTATGTTCTTCAGCAAGTGTAGCAAGCTGTACAAATAACTCTAACATACAATAGTGGAAGTCACAGTTACATGCTCCACAAGTTCAATAACATGGTACTTTACAAGCTCTATAAGTGTTATATTCTTCAGCATGGAGCTCCTTCGACAGCGATTACAAACTAGGCACCTGCTCTTCTTGCCACTTTGAGGAGGTGGATGCTCGCCATGGTGTGCTTGATGATGCACACGACCATGATCTTCTTGCCACTATTGCATTCGTGCGCTCGATGATGGGGGTACCAATGCATACAAGCAGAACAAAATTACCAGCATTAACCCACAACTTCAAGTACAAGCTAAGTATGTATCAAGTGACAACAAAAACGAGTTTATATGCTAGTACAAAATCACCATGATTAACAAATTTGTATGAGAATGAAAACAATCATCAGTACTGGACTAGGCACCTGCTTCAACCCATGTTCTAAAAAAGATGTTTATCCCTCCCAGGAGTACATTTGATGGTTTATTATGGGACGGAGGTAATATGTATCAAGTAACTACAAAAACAAGTTGAGTAAAACAGTAAAAATGTTGCATGGAATAGACTTCTTTTATATGGGTATGTTTCAATTGCATACAACAAGACAAGTCATTAATTCAATGTGAATATCAATTCAAATTGCTGCATTGTTGTAGCATATCCTCCAATGACAGATAATTAGTAGTCTTCCCAGGATTCAAGATGCATTATTTTGTCACCGAACTTTCAGAGTGGGCATCAGCGCAGATTACAAACAGAAACCCATACATCATCGATGGACTACCTAACAAAACCAGCTTCCCACAAACACGGGACAGTGTGCATGCATCAGCGCGGATTATGGGTGTTGAAGGGAAGGCAGAGTGGGCAGCAGCAGGAGTGATTACCAGGAAGTTGTGGTAGACGAACGCCCTGGGCTCCCACAAGATGACCTCCATCCACTGCGTACCGCGCTTCCCCAGCCCCTCGCTGCACCCACCCATGAGAATATGGTATGCAAGATGCCTGCAGCACATACATACATGACAATCATTAGGAACACAATAAAGAGAACTACACTAAAAAGAATAGCAGACACATTTGTTATAACTGGTCTGTTGGAAGACTAATTGTAGAAAGGAACGCAAGCAATTGCTTCAGTTCTTCTTTTCGCACAAGTGCAAATGTCAACATGAAACAAGGAGCTCAAGGAATCAGTCCCCAACACATCAGTACAGCAGTTGCAACTAATCAGACCACGATGTAAATAATGGGCCACGATATACTAGTAAATTGAACTACTACTGCTACTGCTCTGCACATCAGTATTAAAGAGTGGATTTCGGCTACCATATATACATGTACTAATAAACTACTGTACTAGTAAAAGAGGGAACACAAAAGGCAAAAATTGGAATAGCAGAGCAGAAGCATGGAAGAGGGAATCGAAGGGGAAAAACTAGAACTTACATCGTAGCATATCTTTGATCTCCAGCGGCTCCGGCTCCTACAAACAAGAAGGCCCAAATATTCAAAAACGCAACGAGAAATCATGGGGAGATCAAGGGACCGTAGGATCGATCACTAGTTCACTACTAAAATCCACTGGGCTATGAACTTCAACCGGGAAAGTTGATCTCTTGGCTAACAACTAACAATAAAGAAGTGCCCATACAGCCAATTTACTGCCCTATGTCATCCAACCCTAAGCAGCCTGATTCCATAGAGAAACGTTTTAGCGAGGCCGGTCGTTGCATGACTGCGAGCAAACAGGGCACAAAAACAAAGTAAAAACGGGAGCCGACGAGGGAGGCGGGTCAGTCACCTTCTCCGCATTGCGACTTCCTGGTGGGCATCTTGGTGGGCATCCTTGACCCGGAGCAGCTTGTCCTTGGCGCCCCTCACCAGATCGGAGCACACTGTGGCCGGCACACACGAAACAGGCGCGCGTCAGTCAGATCGACGAGATCAACGAGACCAGAAGAGGAGGAAGAAGACGAGGGCACAGAACCTTGAAGCCCTATTATGGGGTTGTGTTTGATGAAGGTTACCCTTTGGGGCGGCAGCGGCAGCTCCGCCAGGTGCAGCAGCAGTGTTATCAGCGCAGTTCATAGTGGCTTCCACAGGCAGACCCAGAGACATCCTGAACTTGTTTCCAGCTGAACCTCCGCGACCCGCAATTCAAGAACAAGCACATACAAGCTAGTTAGATAAAAAGATCACATATCTACAGTACACTAAACCAATAATCCAGAGATGCATGGCAGCCACACACCAGTGCTATGATTCATGAAAGTTCCTTCATAGCTAAGTAAGTATTATATCGATTTACTGAGCCAAGATACATACAAGCATCTAGGAAACACTCGACCCAAGAGATGCAACTACCCGAATGCTTCATTCAAGATTTAACACAGTAACTCTACAGGCAGAAAGTAAATTAGGCGATCACCATGCACAACACCTCTTTGCACATCACTAATTTATGACCGGAGGCAGTGATATTCAGCTACCGCGATCAAAGGAGACCCAACTACGGATGTCGTGTTCTCCATAGGGACTAGACGATCAGCGATGATGCTCGGCTAAAGCTAGGCTAGACAATTTACGTGAAGATTACAGGGAAAATAATCCTAACACATGCATACATAGACTACAAAAGGAAATCTACAATAAAAGGAGACATCTATTATTAGAAAGTATGTAAGCAAAAGGGCAGAAGTGATTCACATCACAAGCACCTATATATCACAAGCACGTATAATGATTATAAGAACTAGAAATAAAAGATATATCATAGTACTGAACATGCAGAAGTAGTTTGGTACTGGGACATATAGATTCCACACCAGATACATATATGTCACGGCTACTTGAGCAACACAGGAACTACAAATTAAACAAACACGAATATGCAGCAAGAGGAGTACACAAGTGGAAAATTTAACTAATTATCACACACAGGAAGTCTGAACTGGACAAATAACAGGCTGGTAGCACTACTCAAATCTGAATATTACATGTGGCGCGGGGAACAAGACGCCCGTCTGGTCAGGCGTGCCAGGCGCGGCGACGAAGTGGAGCGCGCAAGGTGATGGCGGCGAAGACAGAGTGGTGGTTGGATGGTGTGGTGCTGATTGGGTGGCGCAGTGGCGCGAGATGATGGTGGATGGATGGGTGATGCGGCCTCGGTGAGCGCAGGCAACATATGGCGATGGATCGAGAGCGCCAAACAGGGGGATCGGCTGAGCGGCTCACCGCGGTGCGGATGACGAGCTCGGGGAGGCCGGAGATGTCGGAGCAGCGAGGGCGACGCGGATCGACGGGGGAAGGCGCGCGGCGGCCGACGGGGAAGAAGCTCGGATCCGGCGATGTGGGGGCGCCCAGCTTGAACTGGTGGCCGTAGTCGATGCATAGGGGAGTTGCGGAGCTCGTGGACACCTTCCCATGTCACGGAACCCGTGATGTGGTTGGTGAGGAGGTGCGGATCGACGAGATCCACCCATCATCATCACCCTTCTCGAGGTTCTTGACGCTCTTGGAGGAGAGGGTGATGTGGATGCCATGATGCGCCTCCTGTGGGCCCTCGAAGCCGGCCTTGCCGGACTTCATCGGTGGCGGGCCCTTGGAGGGGAGGGGACCTCTAGCCAGGGAGGGGAGGGGAGGTGGCGCCGGCGGCGGAGTGGATGTGGTCGCCAGCGGGAGGAGGTGGCCGTGGGCACGGTGGCCGTGAAGGAGGTGGTCGCCGTGGTCGAATGGATCTGGGATGTAGGGAGAGGGGAGAAGGAGAGGGTAGGGGTTCCGGCTGTGGAGTAGAAGGCGGCGGGGCGATGGGGGCGGCGTCAGATCAAGATCGGGGAGGGGGCGGCAGCGAGGAGATGGGGACGAGGGAGGAAGGGGGCGACGGGGGGAGGGGTCGATCTGAGCTAGGGTTTGGGCTGCGGTTGGGGTATCTCCTTTTCTTTTCCTTTTTTTTCTTTTTTCTGTAGATAGATGGATGGATGGATGTGGGATGGAGAGATGGATGGATGGATGGATGGACGCCATTTCATCGATCCATGGACAGAGTTATGATTGGTTTAGAAAATCAGTGATGTAAAATAGTTTTCACATACTAAAAATAGAGGGATTTTATGAAGTAGCTATCAAAACTATTTTGCAAAAGGGCACCACACAAACTTCCACTAGAGTTAGACCACATTTTATGGATTAGGACCATTTTGTATGCATTTTTCATATTTCTAGCTATTTTTAATCATTTTTTGAGTGGCAAAAATGTTTTTTTTGTGAAGAACCAACCAAATAATTGTTGCAAAATTGCACCAAATCAATTTTCTAAAATATTGGGACATATTTAATGCACAATTGACCAAATGGTGGATGTCAAAAAATTTCATCCACCTCTCGTGAAAAAGACAAATTTCTGCCGGTTCAGCTGGAAGCGGGTCAAATTTGAACTACAGCTGCATCATAGTTTGCTCTTTATTTTTTCCAAAAATCATTTCTAGGTACATAAGTATCTATTTAATCAGAGAAACATCAAAAAAATTCCAAGGTTCAACCACTAGCTAGGAATGGTCAAGCCCGTCGTTTTGACCGTATTTTGAAACGGGCGTAACAAATTCAAAAAAATCAAAAAATTGGAAAACCTTCGCTTTGTGTCATCATACATGACCAAGTTTCCAGGAAAAATAATAAACTTGTAATATGATAATTATTTTAAAAAAATGTTCTCAGAAATGAGCTATATGCGTGAAGATTCATGGCTTTCAAGCCAAATGATCAATGTTATGGCCACGTTCATCGCATAGTTTGTTCAAATGATCTCATATTGTGCACTAGGGTGCATCTTGGAATTCCAAACAATGTTGCCTAAGGGAGTTTTCATTTTCTTTGCACTGAAAATTCATTTTCCATTTTTTGAGTGCCCGAAATGAGTTTTTTTTTGTGAAGGGCCTACCATATATTTGTTGCAAAATTGTACCAAATCAATTTTCTAAAATACTAGGCCATAATTAATGCACAATTGACAAAAATGGTTGGGTGAAAAATCTTTGATCCATCTCTGGTGAAAAAGAAAATTCCCGCCGAATCAGGAGGAAGTGGGTCAAATTTGAACTGTAGCTGCCTCATAGTTTGCTATTTATTTTTTCCAAAAATCATTTCTAGGTACATAAGTATCTATTTAATCAGAGAAACATCAAAAAAATTCCAAGATTCAACCATTAGCTAGGAACGGTCAAGCCCGCTGTTTTGACCGCATTTTGAAACGGGCATAAAAAATTCAAAAAATTGGAAAACCTTTGCATTGTGTCATCATATGTGACCTAGTTTCCAGGAAAAATAATAAACTTGTAATACGCAAATTATTTTTAAGAAGTGTTCTCAGAAATGAGCTATCATGCATGAAGATTCATGGCTTTCAAGCCAAATGATCAATCTTATGGCCACATTCATGGCATAGTTTGTTCAAATGATCTCATATTGTGCACAAGGGTGCATCTTGGAATTCCAAACAATGTTGCCTAAGGGATTTTTAATTTTCTTTGCATGGAAAATTCATTTTCCATTTTTCGAGTGCCCGAAATGAGTTTTTTTTGTGAAGGACCTACCATATATTTGTTGCAAAATTGGACCAAATCAATTTTCTAAAATACTAGGCCATATTTGATACACAATTGAAAAAATGGCTGTGTGTCAAAAGGTTTGATCCATCTCTGGTGAAAAAGACAAATTCCCGCTGATTCGGTAGAAAGCGGGTCAAATTTGAACTGCAGCTGCGTCATAGTTTACTATTTATTTTTTCCGAAAATCATTTATAGTTACATAAGTACCTATTTAATCATAAATACATGGTTTGGTGGCGATACGTCGAGGTTTGGGCGGTGGCCGAGGCCCCCCACTCTAGAGCGCGTAAGCTCGCATGTCCGCCGCGTGGTCACCGCGTGACCGTGGCGTTGCCATGTGTTCTGGGCAGCCTAGGTATGTCTAGTGGGTTGGGCACTCCCCAGGTAGGTTCTAGAAAGAAAATTACAACATAAGATTCTCACGAGGAGACCGATCGATGCTCAAACATGAATTAGCAGCCAAGTGTTTGATTAGCCGTACGGGAAATGTACATGGCTAATGGGCGTGAGTTTTGGCTGAGGATGATCAGTTACCAAGAAGACCGTCTTCACAAATTTTCAGCCCAAAAGGAGGAGCCTAGGTGGTACTTGCTTTGCAAACTACCACACTGGACATAAATACGAATGTTGAAGCTCGGCTCAAAACAATGAATAGATTGAGCTGGCATTTGGTGGAGAATGGTTATTTGGGCATAGGAAAGCACTGTAGAAAATGGATACTATTTGGACATGCCAAAGTGGTACTTCCTTCACAAACTGTTGTTCTGAATAGAATAGGAAAATGAATATTTTTGAATTATTTTTGAACTAGGCAAGGAAGGTTTTTTTTACATATTTGATGAAGATATGACCCAAAGAATTTATGAGTTTTTTTGGGGAATTTTGGGAATGACATAAATATAGGTTGCTTCACAACCAAGGGCAAAAACTGCCACATGGACATGACACATAGGCAAAACTAATGAGGTGGTGCCTAGTCATAGCAACCCACCACAATTTACAAGGTTATGACCATCTATATTGGTCATGATCAGCTAGAAATAAGGCAGAGGGCCTGTGGTATCTGCTTTATGACCATTTTGTGTAAGGAAATTATGACCTTTCTGACCAAAATGGTCGTTATTTTTTAGGGTTTTGGAGCCCCCCGGACAGCTTTTGACCAATTGGTCTTAACTGGTCATAGATCTATGACCAATTCTTCCAGGGTCACTGACAGAAGGTTACTAGTTGACATATTTCTTGTAGTGACTTACGAGAGTGAGATCTGATAGATATGGTAAGATAATATTTTTGGTATTTTTATGATAAAGATGCAAAGTAAAATAAAAGCAAAGTAAAAGCAAAAGGAAATAACTAAGTATTGGTAGACCCGGGGGCCATAAGTTTCACTAGTGGCCTCTCTCGAGAGCATAAGTATTCTATGGTGGGTGAACAAATTACTGTTGAGCAATTGACAGAATTGAGCATAGTTATGAGAATATCTAGGTATGATCATGTATATAGGCATCACGTCCGAGACAAGTAGACCGACTACTACCTGCATCTACTACTATTAATCCACTCATCGACCGCTATCCAGCATGCATCTAGAGTATTAAGTTAATGAAAACAGAGTAACGCCTTAAGCAAGAAGACATGATGTAGAGGGATAAACTCATGCAATATGATGAAAACCCCATCTTGTTATCCTCGATGGCAAAAATACAATACGTGCCTTGCTGCCCCTACTGTCACTGGGAAAGGACACCGCAAGATTGAACCCAAAGCTAAGCACTTCTCCCATTGCAAGAAAGATCAATCTAGTAGGCCAAACCAAACTAATAATTCGAAGATAACCAATCATACATAAAAGACTTCAGAGAAGATTCAGATATTGTTCATAGATAGACTTGATCATAAACCCACAATTCATCGATCTCAACAAACACACCGCAAAAAGAAGATTACATCGAATAGATCTCCACAAGATAGGGGGTGAACTTTGTATTGAGATCCAAAAGGAGAGAAGAAACCATCTAGCTACTAACTATGGACCCGTAGGTCTGAAGTAAACTACTCACACTTCATCGGAGGGCTATGGTGTTGATGTAGAAGCCCTCTATGATCGATGCCCCCTCTGGCGGAGCTCTGGAACAGGCCCCAAGAAGGGATCTCGTGGATACAGAAAGTTGCGGCGGTGAAATTAGGGTTTTGGATACGTATCTGATCGTTTGGGGGTACGTAGGTATATATAGGAGGAAGGAGTATGTCCGTGGAGCAACAGGGGGCCCACGAGGGTGGAGGGCGCGCCTGGGGGAGGCAGGCGCGCCCCCTACCTCGTGGCCTCCTCTTTTGTGTCTCGACATAGGGTCCAAGTCTCGTGGGTCTTGTTCGTTGAGAAAATCACGTTCCCAAAGGTTTCATTCCGTTTGGACTCCGTTTGATATTCCTTTTCTTCGAAACCCTAAAATAGGCAAAAAAAACAACAATTCTGGGCTGGACCTCCGGTTAATAGGTTAGTCCCAAAAATAATATAAAAGCAGATAATTGTGATGCCCCCGATTCAATCTTACACTAATCATACACGCAAACGTGTACGATCAAGATCAGGGACTCACGGTAAGATATCACAACAGAACTCTAAAACATAAATAAGTCATACAAGCATCATAATACAAGCCAGGGGCCTCGAGGGCTCGAATACAAGTGCTCGATCATAGACGAGTCAGCGGAAGCAACAATATCTGAGTACAGACATAAGTTAAACAAGTTTGCCTTAAGAAGGCTAGCACAAAATGGAATACAAATCGAAAGAGGCGTAGGCCTCCTACCTGGGATCCTCCTAAACTACTCCTGGTCGTCGTCAGCGGGCTGCACGTAGTAGTAGGCACCTCCAGCGTAGTAGGAGTCATCGTCGAAGGTGGCGTCTGGCTCCTGGACTCCAGCATCTGGTTGCGACAACCAGAAAGAAAGGAAAGGGGGAAAGGGGGGAAGAAAGCAACCGTGAGTACTCATCCAAAGTACTCGCAAGCAAGGAACTACACTACATATGCATGGGTATATGTGTAAGGAGGCCATATCAGTGGACTGAACTGCAGAATGCCAGAATAAGAGGGGGATAGCTAGTCCTATCGAAGACTACGCTTCTGGCAGCCTCCGTCTTGCAGCATGTAGAAGAGAGTAGATTGAAGTCCTCCAAGTAGCATCTCCAAGTAGCATCTCCAGTAGCATCGCATAGCATAATCCTACCCTGCGATCCTCCCCTCGTCGCCCTGTGGAAAAGCGATCACCGGGTTGTCTGTGGAACTTGGAAGGGTGTGTTTTATTAAGTATCCGGTTCTAGTTGTCATAAGGTCAAGGTACAACTTCAAGTCGTCCTGTTACCGAAGATCACGGCTATTCGAATAGATTAACTTCCCTGCAGGGGTGCACCACATAACCCAACACGCTCGATCCCATTTGGCCGGACACACCTTCCTGGGTCATGCCCGGCCTCGGAAGTTCAACATGTCGCAGCCTCACCTAGGCACAACAGAGAGGTCAGCCCGCCGGTCTAAATCCTATGTGCGCAGGGGTCTGGGCCCATCGCCCATTGCTCACCTGCACGTTGCGAGGGCGGCCGGAAGTAGACCTAGCAACCTCCATTACAAAGGAAGTTGCGTTAACGCAGTCCAATCCGGCGCACGCCGCTTCGTCGCTGACGTCAAGAAGGCTTCGGCTGATACCACGACGTCGGGATACCCATAACTACTCCCACGTAGATGGTTAGTGTGTATAGACCAAATGGCCAGACTCAGATCAAATACCAAGATCTCGTTAAGCGTGTTAAGTATCCGCGAACGCCGAACAGGGCCAGGCCCACCTGTCTCCTAGGTGGTCTCAACCTGCCATGTGGCTCCGCCACAAAGTAACAGTCGGGGGCCGTCGGGAACCCAGGCCCACCTCTACCGGGATGGAGCCACCTGTCCTTTCAGCCCCCTCATCAGAATCACTTGCGGGTACTCATCGAGCTGACCCGACTTTAGTCACCATCTGTACAGTATGTATGTATGTATAGTATATACCCGTGATCACCTCCCGAGTGATCATGGCCCAATAGTATAGCAAGGCAGACTGACAAGAAGGTAGGGCCAATGATGATAAACTAGCATCCTATACAAAGTATTTAGGATTGCAGGTAAGGTATCAACAGATGTAGCAACAATGTCAGGCTATGCATCAGAATAGGATTAACGGAAAGCAGTAACATGCTACACTACTCTAATGCAAGCAGTATAGAGGAGAATAGGCGATATCTGGTGATCAAGGGGGGGGCTTGCCTGGTTGCTCAGACAAGAAGGAGGGGTCGTCAACACCGTAGTCGAACTGGGGCATCAGCATCGTCACGGGGTCTACCGAAGAGAAGAGGGGGGAGAAACAGTAAATACATAGCAAGCAAGTGCATAACAGGATAACAGGCAGAGCTAGACGTGTTCTAATGCGGTATGAGGTGATACCGATGAAGGGGGGGAAGCATCCGGGAAGTATTCCCAGGGTTTCGTGTTTTCGGGCAGAGGAGCCAGAGGGGGAAAGTTGCGAGTTCGATAGGTTAGGGGGGTGTGGCGGACAAACGGGTTGCGTATCCAGAATCGTCTCGTCGTTCTGAGCAACTTTCATGTTGAAAATAATTTAATCCGAGTTATGGATTAAAAGATATGATTTTCTAAAGATTTTATTAGTTTCTGAGATTTAATTAATTATTTAAATTAATTCGAAAATGGATTTATGACATCAGCATGATGTCATGCTGATGTCAGAAATCAACAGGGTTGACTAGTTAACCTCACGTGTGGGTCCCAGCAGTCATTGACTGTTTAGTTAGTTAGGACTTAGCTAATCTAATTACTGTTTAATTAACTAACTAGTTAATTAGGTTAACTAAACAGGATTAATTTAGTTAATTAATTTAATTAATTAATTAAATAAATTTATTATTATTATTATTATTAATTCTCTTTTTTTATAAAACCGTTCTGGGGCGGGCCCATATGTCATAGGCCCTGGGGCATAACGGGCGACGGTTGCGGGGTGGCCCGAACGGGCGCTACGAGCACCCGACCGCAGGCAGAGGCCATGGCCCGACGCGGCTGGGCACCGGCGGCCAAGGCGCCGGCAAAGGGAGGCAGCGGAGGTGGCCGCGGGGCGCAACGATGAGGAGTAGCGCGGGGAGGAGGAGGCCGCGGGTGGTGGCCGGAGTGGGGACCGGACCGGCGAGCGGGAGGCACGGGTAGCAGGGGGCTTCGGTGGTGGCCGTGGCCGGTGACGACAAGCGCGGGTGCCGGCGCGTTCCAGGGAAGCGCGGGCGTGGACAGAGCTCAGGGGGGGTGGTTCGCAGCGGGCGTCGCCCGAAGCAAGAGGGCGCGCGAGGGAGAAGTCGGGGACGGGCGTGTGCGGTGCGCACGCGCTGGAGCCAAGAGGGGCGGTGACCACGACGGGACAGCGCGGGCGCATGGCCACGCACGGGCGAGGGGCGACGGCGAGTGAGCGTGTGCTCATGCGAAGAACGGCAACAGCGACGACGGGGAGAGAGGGAGATGGGGATGGCGCTCACGGAGGGATGTAGGGTCCCGGGCAGTGGTGCTCGTGGTGGAGGCCGAGGACGACGATGGCGTGGAGGAGGCAGTCCGGTGGGGAGGCGGTCGGGGAGGTCCAGCGAGGAGCGAAGCTCCGGGCGGCGATGGTGCGGCGCACGGTGTCGGGGGCACTTCCCGGTCCAGGAACGGGGAGGAGGTGGAGGACGGCGGTGAGCGACGTGTGGC
>NC_041382.1:9500215-9508134 GCF_002162155.2 Triticum dicoccoides | reverse complement strand
GTCTCCTCGATCCAGATTGGATCGAGAGGGGGGAAAGCGGGGCGATGGGGGGTTAGGGTTAGCGGGTGTGAGGGGATAAGGGAGTGGGGTGGGTCGGCCGGCTGGGCCAGTGGGCTGGCCTGGCTGTCAGCTGGGCCGGTTGGCCCATTGGGGGGGTCCCTTTTCTTTTGTTTTGTTGTTTTTTTTATACCTTTTTTTTATTTTACTCTTCTGTTTTAAATCATTTTAAATTACTTAGGCATTTTATAAAAATGGGTTTGTTGCACCATAATTACCTTTGTAATATTTAGTACAATCCAAACATTTTTGTTTTAATTTTTGCAAACTTTTATTGTTATCATTAATTTGAATTTTGAATTTTGGACCGGTTTTGTCCTAACGATAGCTTAGCAGCAGTAATCGTGGTGACGTGGCATCATTCGCGTGGAATTACTGTAGCCTAATTATCCGGGCGTCACAATTCTCCTCCACTACAAGAAATCTCGTCCCGAGATTTACGTGGTAGTGTAAGGGGCAAAGATTTGATTACGAAATTCTAACAAGTCTTCTCGGTCTTGGCTGTCCTTTCGATGAGGTTGATCCCTTTCATTGATGTCTTCATTTCTCTGCTTCAAGTCACCATGATCAAGTCGTCATCCTTTCTTCGGGATCTCCATCGTCCTATGAACGCGACCAAGGGGAAACACTCTGGAAGAACGCATCTCCACAAAGCTGGGCATCTAACGGTGAACTCAATGGGAAATACACAAGGTACCCCACGAGTTGTATTTCAATGAATTCGTTGAGTGCAATATACGATGGTACCAAAGTTTCAAACGGGTAGGCAAACATTCGTTGACTAGACAGAAGCTGGATTGGGGGTTTGAACAACGAGAATAACATGGTGTTTGATTCCACGATGAATAATGGTATAGCATTCAGCTCATGAATCACATACGAAGCCAGGTGCAAAGGATACATTAGAATCCGGATTATAATGGAGAGTCAGGTTTCGATCCAGTGGATCTGTGGGTTATGGGCCCAACATGTGGGTTGAAAGTAGGAAAGGTGGTGACATCTTGCACAGTCGCGATAGGGAGGCATGTCAGTGGATAGCTTTTCAGCTATGTCGGCAACAATGTCGGTACCAAGGACGAGGAACAAAGAGAAACCATTTTCCTACTCATTGAATGAGGCGAACCAATTGGCAAAGTTCTCACCCATAGGTGGTTACCGGAATGTCATCAACAATAGTAACAGGGTCTTACAGACAGAGTGATACCACAAGGTGCTTACCTAAGCAGGGAATTATTTCTGCTCAGTTAAGTCAGATTACAGGAAAGGTTAAACAAAAGAATGGAAAGGAAAACATGATTATCAGATTAAACAGACCAATGAAAAGAAAAATTGTGATTACACACAATTATTAGGAGTATATCCTTCTCATGGGCAAGCAGAACATGGCATACAGGGTAGGAGAGCAAGTACCCGACCATTCAGATAAAGAGGCAAGGATTAATCAAGATGTTACCCATACAATGGTGTTTGGATAACTGACCAAGAAACATTTAGCATCGCGCCTCCAATGTTCTTGTTGATGAGCGGGGTATCATAGTCATGCTTCGAGGTAGCAATGATATGGTGTTTCAATCAAGGGTCTGACTTTGGATACACAAATGATCCATCAGGAGCAACTTATAAAATAAGTTTTACAGTTTCCTCCAGGAAGAATGGTTATTCTTGCAAAAGAAATTATAATGATAGGTCCTCCAGCTGGGGGGGGGGTGCTAGGCATGACATCATATTATCGAGTCATCAAAGGACCAACATCATAACTCCTGGAAAGTTGTCCCAACCATCATATCTGACCGAGATTCAGATCCGGTTGGTGTCATGATACCTCAGACTCAGGATGTCCGAGAAGAAAAGGTGCAACACAAATAGACGAAAAGACATTTCAAGATTCTCAGGAAATGAACTATGGAAGCAAGTTCCGAAACCAGAGTTCATCATTAAGCCAAGGAGAGGATGAGGAAGTTGCTGACGGACTTAGCGATAATTCAACGAGGTATCCAAAAAGTTGCATCTCCTCAATTATGTGGATAAGGAGATAGCATTTGTCCGATCAAATGATATAATGAAGCATGCTCGAGGACAACATACACAATTAAACATTGGTTGAAAGGTTCGCTCGAAATATGGGTTGGGCTGCACGACCAATGTCAGAATGGTGATTCAATAATTAATAGTCTAAGAATGAACGGTTGACCATTAACTTCAAAGCAATAGGGTTGCTAGAAGTACAGAATCCAAACAGCATAGTTCACTTGTTGGTACCCCGGTTGGAATCAACCGAGGACCAAGAAAGAATGGTGATGGTGAGAAGTATCACTATACCAAGAATTTCTTAAGAGGTGGAACAATCCTCACCATATCCTTGCTATTAAAAGATGGTAATACTCCAAGGTAAGGAAGAACAAATGCTGGATAGTAGGGATCTCAAGGTATAACTCAAAACACGAACAATTTTGTGTTGAACGGAAGGCAAATAAGTGGTCAAAGGTAACACAAATCATCAGGGGCAAGGATGGTATTTCTCATCATGAACTCAATTGATATCCTGGGAGAGCTCGTAAGGTTGATGATAATCACGACACATTTGTCGAGAGATTTCATGAAGATGTAATCAATCAGTGACGACATCAAGTCAAAGGAATAATGAAGCGGAAGGTTATTGGAACCATGGGTAGGACACAAACTTGAAATCAAGCTTGTCGTTCAAGGCGAACTGATATGACGAGGAAGATCGACGTAAGTTTAGCTCATCATCGAAAATTGTGCTCTATAAAGGAGGACCAGGTAGCACGGTTAAAATTTAGCCGATCAGGCTAGGAAAGACTTAAAGGATTAATAAAATCGTAAGCAACGAAAATTACTTAGGGTTATCAAACCAAAATGTGGAATCGTTGTTCTCGATTGACGACAACCCAGAACCCGAGAAAATTGGAATCTGTGAGAAATAATAGTTGATGAAGAACCCATAATAAGTTATGCAGCCCCATGATATTCTTGAGATACCAAGGGGGTAATACTCGACGACAAATCAAAGTAGAGGTTGGACTGGGGTATTACTCTGTAGAAGACAAGTGCTTAAACTTGCACGAGAAATGGTATTTAAAGGAGATCATGGTCGGAACCACGATTGCAAAAGGCCAGATCCCAGATATAAGATTTACTTATACCAAGGGAATAATTAATTTAAGAGAAGCTTTAATGATAAGATCTACATCGTGTCCATGGGCATGAACACAAAGTTCAAGGTCGACTCCCACTTCCATAATTCATAACCTTCCATTCACTTCTCGTTCTCAAGAAGTTGTATGGTAGAAAATTATCTGCTAAACACTAGAAGGGTTGACTTGTCAAAACCTTCTGGTTCATACGGTTTTTAAGGAAGGTATAGGTTCAACCCAATGGGGCTTCTTAGAAACATATACCACAAGTTTCAAGAGTAAATATCACAAGCTCGAAAGCAGAGCAAGGTTGAGAAAGTAGATGATACAATTTACCAAAGGCATTATGTATCCAAGGGAAGGCTCACAAGGTTATTGAATATGAAGGACAATGTCGGATAAAATCCATTAAAGGATCTGTCGATCCATAGCAGAGCTGATGTGAGCATCGGCACACAATCAGAGGAACTAACAATGCAAGGGCATTGGATTATAGAAACAACTAACTAATCCAGAGCTCAAATGCAAAGGAATTATGATTTCCAAATTAAGGGAACAGAAGCAATGTTCTGATTAGGGGTGGATAAGTTGAATAGCCTTAGGGGTACTATCGACGGCATTTGGATTGGTTGAGAACCAACTCTTGTTTAAAATGACGTCTGAGCCGGAAAGATAATTTAAAAGGATCAACTGATGATTGCGTGCATTCGCACTCATGTTGAATCAAAAGGATCAAACTGACGATGCCTAAGGATACTAACGAATATTGCCAGACAAATGGAAAGCATCCATCATGCAAGTAGACAAGTATGACAGAGCAATAAGCTACTAAGGATTTTTGGAGGATCGAATAGTATTTTAAAGACCACTGTGAAACACATGAACAATTGGGGGATGAGCGGATACTTGATAAGTGCGAGAATTATCCATAGGGGTATTCAAGTGACAAAGAACAGCAAGGCGGTAAGCTCAAAGGATTATCGAAACAATGACGAGTGTTTCGAGGTATCTGGTAATAACAAGACCAACTGGGGATGAATGTAAGAATAACAACTGCAAGTAGTTATCCATAACGGTTGACAGTGGAAGGGCAATTGCAAATGCGATGAACATAAGTTCTCGGGTTAACAGCGAAGAGTATCTTCAGGGTCTTCACGTGCCGCAGACGATCATCATTAATAAGGGGCTCTCCGAGTGAAAGTGATAACGAGATCCTAATGTTAGATTTAGCAAAAATCATTTAACCCGAATAGAAGAGAGATAAGAGTCCCAGAGTATAGGTCGAGGAATAAAAGATCCTAATACCACCCAATGGCGACGTGGGCCCGTAAGGCACACAGCCAAGTTAGTAAAAGTTTTGCAATGACTAGACTCAACTTCGGCCAAGGAGTTGGAAAGGGGGATTCCTACAGGCAGTCGGCACTGATACCAACTTGTGACGCCCCCGATTCAATCGTACACTAATCATGCACGCAAACATGTACGATCAAGATCAGGGACTCACGGGAAGATATCACAGCACAACTCTAAAACATATATAAGTCATACAAGCAACATAATACAAGCCATGGGCCTCGAGGGCTCGAATACAAGTGCTCGATCATAGACGAGTCAGCGGAAGCAACAATATCTGAGTACAGACGTAAGTTAAACAAGTTTGCCTTAAGAAGGCTAGCACAAAATGGAATACAAATCGAAAGAGGCGCAGGCCTCCTGCCTGGGATCCTCCTAAACTACTCCTGGTCGTCGTCAGCGGGCTGCACGTAGTAGTAGGCACCTCCAGCGTAGTAGGAGTCGTCGTCGAAGGTGGCGTCTGGCTCCTGGACTCCAGCATCTGGTTGCGACAACCAGAAAGAAAGGAAAGGGGGAAAGGGGGGAAGAAAGCAACTGTGAGTACTCATCCAAAGTACTCGCAAGCAAGGAACTACACTACATATGCATGGGTGTATGTGTAAGGAGGCCATATCAGTGGACTGAACTGCAGAATGCCAGAATAAGAGGGGGATAGCTAGTCCTATCGAAGACTACGCTTCTGGCAGCCTCCGTCTTGCAGCATGTAGAAGAGAGTAGATTGAAGTCCTCCAAGTAGCATCTCCAAGTAGCATCTCCAGTAGCATCGCATAGCATAATCCTACCCGGCGATCCTCCCCTCGTCGCCCTGTGGAAAAGCGATCACCGGGTTGTCTGTGGAACTTGGAAGGTTGTGTTTTATTAAGTATCCGGTTCTAGTTGTCATAAGGTCAAGGTACAACTCCAAGTCGTCATGTTACCGAAGATCACGGCTATTCGAATAGATTAACTTCCCTGCAGGGGTGCACCACATAACCCAACACGCTCGATCCCATTTGGCCGGACACACTTTCCTGGGTCATGCCCGGCCTCGGAAGATCAACACGTCGCAGCCCCACCTAGGCACAACAGAGAGGTCAGCCCGCCGGTCTAAATCCTATGCGCGCAGGGGTCTGGGCCCATCGCCCATTGCTCACCTGCACATTGCGAGGGCGGCCGGAAGCAGACCTAGCAACCTCCATTAGAAAGGAAGTTGCGTTAACGCAGTCCAATCCGGCGCGCGCCGCTCCGTCGCTGACGTCGAGAAGGCTTCGGCTGATACCACGACGTCGGGATACCCATAACTACTCCCACGTAGATGGTTAGTGCGTATAGACCAAATGGCCAGACTCAGATCAAATACCAAGATCTCGTTAAGCGTGTTAAGTATCCGCGAACGCCGAACAGGGCCAGGCCCACCTGTCTCCTAGGTGGTCTCAACCTGCCATGTCGCTCCGCCACAAAGTAACAGTCGGGGGCCGTCGGGAACCCAGGCCCACCTCTACCGGGATGGAGCCACCTGTCCTTTCAGCCCCCTCATCAGAATCACTTGCGGGTACTCATCGAGCTGACCCGACTTTAGTCACCATCTGTACAGTATGTATGTATGTATAGTATATACCCGTGATCACCTCCCGAGTGATCACGGCCCAATAGTATAGCAAGGCAGACTGACAAGAAGGTAGGGCCAATGATGATAAACTAGCATCCTATACAAAGTATTTAGGATTGCAGGTAAGGTATCAACAGATGTAGCAACAATGTCAGGCTATGCATCAGAATAGGATTAACGGAAAGCAGTAACATGCTACACTACTCTAATGCAAGCAGTATAGAGGAGAATAGGCGATATCTGGTGATCAAGGGGGGGGGCTTGCCTGGTTGCTCAGACAAGAAGGAGGGGTCGTCAACACCGTAGTCGAACTGGGGCATCAGCATCGTCACGGGGTCTATCGAAGAGAAGAGGGGGGAGAAACAGTAAATACATAGCAAGCAAGTGCATAACAGGATAACAGGCAGAGCTAGACGTGTTCTAATGCGGTATGAGGTGATACCGATGAAGGGGGGAAGCATCCGGGAAGTATTCCCAGGGTTTCGTGTTTTCGGGCAGAGGAGCCAGAGGGGGAAAGTTGCGAGTTCGATAGGTTAGGGGGGGGGTGGCGGACGAACGGGTTGCGTATCCAGAATCGTCTCGTCGTTCTGAGCAACTTTCATGTTGAAAATAATTTAATCCGAGTTATGGATTAAAAGATATGATTTTCTAAAGATTTTATTAGTTTCTGAGATTTAATTAATTATTTAAATTAATTCGAAAATGGATTTATGACATCACCATGATGTCATGCTGATGTCAGAAATCAACAGGGTTGACTAGTTAACCTCACGTGTGGGTCCCAGCAGTCATTGACTGTTTAGTTAGTTAGGACTTAGCTAATCTAATTACTGTTTAATTGACTAACTAGTTAATTAGGTTAACTAAACAGGATTAATTTAGTTAATTAATTTAATTAATTAATTAAATTTATTATTATTATTATTATTATTAATTCTCTTTTTTTTATAAAACCGTTCTGGGGCGGGCCCATATGTCATAGGCCCTGGGGTATAACGGGCGACGGTTGCGGGGTGGCCCGAACGGGCGCTACGGGCACCCGACCGCAGGCAGAGGCCATGGCCCGACGTGGCTGGGCGCCGGCGGCCAAGGCGCCGGCCAAGGGAGGCAGCGGAGGTGGCCGCGGGGCGCAACGATGAGGAGTAGCGCGGGGAGGAGGAGGCCGCGGGTGGTGGCCGGAGTGGGGACCGGACCGGCAAGCGGGAGGCATGGGTAGCAGGGGGCTTCGGTGGTGGCCGTGGCCGGTGACGGCAAGCGCAGGTGCCGGCGCGCTCCAGGGAAGCGCGGGCGTGGACAGAGCTCAGGGGGGTGGTTCGCAGCGGGCGTCGCCCGAAGCAAGCGGGTGCGCGAGGGAGAAGTCGGGGACGGGCGCGTGCGGTGCGCACGCGCTGGAGCCAAGAGGGGCGGTGACCACGACGGGACAGCGCGGGCGCGTGGCCACGCACGGGCGAGGGGCGACGGCGAGTGAGCGTGTGCTCGTGCGGAGAACGGCAACCGCGACGACGGGGAGAGAGGGAGATGGGGATGGCGCTCACGGAGGGATGTAGGGTCCCGGGCAGTGGTGCTCGTGGTGGAGGCCGAGGACAACGACGGCGTGGAGGAGGCAGTCCGATGAGGAGGCGGTCGGGGAGGTCCAGCGAGGAGCGAAGCTCCGGGCGGCGATGGTGCGGCGCATGGCGTCGGGGGGACTTCCCGGTCCAGGAACGGGGAGGAGGTGGAGGACGGCGGTGAGCGACGTGTGGCGGCGGGGCGAGGTGCAGTCGGGG
>NC_041382.1:9479947-9499638 GCF_002162155.2 Triticum dicoccoides | reverse complement strand
CGAGAGGGACGAGGTAGTGGGGGTCTCCTCGATCCAGATTGGATCGAGAGGGGGGAAAGCGGGGCGACGGGGGGTTAGGGTTAGCGGGTGTGAGGGGATAAGGGAGTGGGGTGGGTCGGCCGGCTGGGCTAGTGGGCTGGCCTGGCTGTCAGCTGGGCCGGTTGGCCCATTGGGGGGGTCCCTTTTCTTTTGTTTTGTTGTTTTTTTATACCTTTTATTTATTTTACTCTTCTGTTTTAAATCATTTTAAATTACTTAGGCATTTTATAAAAATGGGTTTGTTGCACCATAATTACCTTTGTAATATTTAGTACAATCCAAACATTTTTGTTTTAATTTTTGCAAACTTTTATTGCTATCATTAATTTGAATTTTGAATTTTGGACCGGTTTTGTCCTAACGATAGCTTAGCAGCAGTAATCGTGGTGACGTGGCATCATTCGTGTGGAATTACTGTAGCCTAATTATCCGGGCGTCACAATAATAAAGCCCAATAATGTCCAAAAGAGTAGATAATATAGCATGGAGCAATCAAAAATTATAGATACATTGGAGACGTATCGGGCATCTTCACTAGGAAGGCCGAAAAACGGATCTTTCATGATAAGATTCAGCCATGCACTATTAATTTCACAAGACTCAACATCGGTAAGAGGAGCAATCGGAGTGCTAATAAAATCATTATTGTTGGTATTGGTGAAGTCACACAATTTAGTGTTATGTTGAGCCATCGTGACAAGCAAGCAAACTAACACACAAACAAACAAAAAGCAAGCGGGCAAAAAAAGAGGCAAATAGAGAAAGAGAAGGAGGATAGAGAGAGAGGGAGAATAAAACGGCAAGGGTGAAGTGGGGGAGAGGAAAACGAGAGGCAAATGGCAAATAAAGTATTGCGGGAGATAAGGATATGTGATGGGTACTTGGTATATTGACTTTTGCGTAGACCTCCCCGGCAACGGCGCCAGAAATCCTTCTTGCTACCTCTTGAGCACTGCGTTGGTTTTCCCCGAAGAGGAAGGGATAATGCAGCAAAGTAGCGTAAGTATTTCCCTCAGTTTTTGAGAACCAAGTTATCAATCTAGTAGGAGGCTACGCGCGAGTCCCTCGCACCTGCACAAAACAAATAAATCCTTGCAACTAACGCGATAAGGGGTTATCAATCCCTACACGGCCACTTACAAGAGTGAGATCTGATAGATATGGTAAGATAAGGAGATAAATGTGATGAAGATAGACCCGGGGGCCATAGGTTTCACTAGTGGCTTCTCTCGAGAGCATAAGTATTCTACGGTGGGTGAACAAATTACTGTTGAGCAATTGACAGAATTGAGCAGAGTTATGAGAATATCTAGGTATGATCATGTATATAGGCATCACGTCCGAGACAAGTAGACCGACTCCTGCCTGCATCTACTACTATTAATCCACTCATCGACCGCTATCCAGCATGCATCTAGAGTATTAAGTTAATGAAAATAGAGTAACGCCTTAATCAAGATGGCATGCTGTAGATGGATAAACTCATGCAATATGATGAAAACCCCATCTTGTTATCCTCGATGGCAACAATACAATACGTGCCTTGCTGCCCCTACTGTCACTCGGAAAGGACACCGCAAGATTGAACCAGAAGCTAAGCACTTCTCCCATTGCAAGAAAGATCAATCTAGTAGGCCAAACCAAACTGATAATTCGAAGAGACTTGCAAAGATAACCAATCATACATAAAAGAATTCAGAGAAGATTCAAATATTGTTCATAGATAGACTTGATCATAAACCCACAATTCATTGGTCTCAACAAACACACCGCAAAAAGAAGATTACATCTAATAGATCTCCACAAGAGAGGGGGAGAACATTGTATTGAGATCCAAAAAGAGAGAAGAAGCCATCTAGCTACTAACTATGGACCCGTAGGTCTGAGGTGAACTACTCACACTTCATCGGAGGGGCTATGGTGTTGATGTAGAAGCCCTCCGTGATCGATGCCCGCTCCGGCGGAGCTCCGAAACAGGCCCCAAGATGGGATCTCATGGATATAGAAAGTTGCGGCGGTGGAATTAGGGTTTTGGCTCCGTATCTGATCGTTTGGGGGTACGTAGGTATATATAGGAGGAAGGAGTACGTCGGTGGAGCAATAGGGGGCCCACGAGGGTGGAGGGCATGCCTGGGGGAGGCAGGCGCGCCCCCCTACCTCGTGGCCTCCTCTTTTGTGTCTTGACGTAGGGTCCAAGTCTCCTGGGTCTTGTTCGTTGAGAAAATCACGTTCCCGAAGGTTTCATTCCGTTTGGACTCCGTTTGATATTCCTTTTCTTCGAAACCCTAAAACAGGCAAAAAACAGCAATTCTGGGCTGGGCCTCCGGTTAATAGGTTAGTCCCAAAAATAATATAAAAGTGGATAATAAAGCCCAATAATGTCCAAAACAGTATATATAGCATGGAGCAATCAAAAATTATAGATACATTGGAGACATATCAGGAGGTGGAGAAGCTAGTCGTGCAGCAGACCAAGGGACTGGAGCAGAGGCACAAGGAGTCACTCAATGCATGCCTAGGCTCTGGTTCATGCCAGCAAGGTGAAGCAGCTGGAGGCGGAGCGGGACGAGCTGAGGAAGCAAGCCCTAGAGCTGATGAGGGAGAGGGACGCAACCAAAGGTGCCTTGGCCGACGTGCATGCCACGATCATCGGCAAGACCGGGCTGCTCTCCACGGCCAACGAATCCACCAAGGACCTGAAGCTGATGCTGGAGGGCCTTGAGGAGATGCTCTCAGAGGCCAAGGCTCGGGAGAAGACCCTAACCAAGGATCTGGAAGCCGAGAAGCTGCAGCGGAAGAACGAAACCACCAACCGCAAGGATTTTGTGGAGGGCGAGAATCGCTGGATCAGCCGCCTCGAGCACGTCGTCGGCAGGATCACCACGCAGCTGGCCACCATGGGTATGCCAAATGTGAGGTACGCCTAGGATCGCAGCATGACCTCCAACACTAGGCTGACCCTATTCTTCGAGGGTGTCCTTGGGGCCATGGAGCAGCTTCACTCCAATCAGGCGGCCTCTCTGGCCGACGAATCCCGGAGGCTTTTCTGGGGCGCCATGACCAAGGTCCTCACCAAGGTGGCATACTGGAACCCTGACCTCGACTTCGACGCCGTGTTGGAGAGCTTGTCGGAGGGTGCTGACCTCACACCGCTCAAGGAGCGTATCAAGCCCATCACCAGCTGCATCGACGGAATCGAGAGGGTGGAGGGCCAGCGCTGGCATTAGGCACCTCGTTTCTCATCGCCATTGCAGGTTCACGACCAAGACAATTTCCATCTTTAGTTAGAACCGCAGCAACAATGGATGTAATATAACTCTGCAATACTTTTGATACCATGCACGTTACTTTCCTGTTCAATCCCCCCTTTGTATGTTCACCCTACATTAATTGGGTAGGCTTGCCGGCGCGTAACCCAGGCCACAGCACCTTGAGGACGGATCCCCAATAGCCTTCCGGGTATGCTTGCTGCCAGGCGAGCCACCTTACCACCATCAACGCAGCCGCTCGAACTGTCGAGCTTGACTCGAGTCAGAATCGAGAGCATTGCTAATTGCGGAAGGCTACCCTGCCGCTCTCGACGCGGCCACTTGGGCTATTGAGCGGACTCGAAACATAGTAAGGGCGTTGCCAATCGTGGAAGTGCCCCCTTGCGTGCAGGTTTTCCATACATAGGGCAGGACCTTCAAGGATAATAAACTTATATAAAAAGGAGATATTTAAAGTTCGGCGTGACTTAGCTTTTCTGTCATTGCACGGGCGTCCACCGCATCTGCAGATCGTGTCGTCAAGCTTGTTCGTCTTCTTCCTTAGAAGCCATGGCGATGAAGAACTGCTAGGCTAACCGGTAGACCAGATTCTCACAACTGCGCTCCCCTACCTGGCGCACAAAAGATGTCGGTGGAAAACGACACCTATGGGATCACAGAAATCCCTACTACAGTTGGCGGGGCACGGGGTTTTGGAGCAAGCACAAAGATTGTTTACCCAGGTTCGGGCCGCGAAGATGCGTAATACCCTAGTCCTGCTTTGGTGTGTATTTCAGAGTGTTCTTGGGCTCTCGAACTAGCTATGGAGGTTACGTAGTTCAAAAGAGCTGAATCCTTGTTCTGGTCTCCTCGAGCCTCCTTTTGTAGGCAAAAGGGGCTGCCACAGTGGCACACAGGAGGTGGAAAGGTGTACGGTGTGCGAGCTTATCACATGGCATTAGGGTACAAAACACATTTAATGCATCGCTTAGGTGTCCCCTTGCTTTATCGGGGACGGGAATGAGGCCCATCCCATCCGTCGCCGCGCCGCCTCGCTTCGACACGGGCCCTGGCCAGCGATGCATGCGGTGCCATGTAGGCAGGTAGGCAGGTGGCGTGGTGGTAGGGCCTTTACGAAGATCTGCATGCCACCACGTAGGTGCTTGCTGAGTCAAAGTAGAGGCCGCCCGTCGCCAAGCAGGTGCCTGCTCAGCTGGTCGAGCTAGCAGCTGCTTGGGGACGGCGGTGGAGTCTTGGCAGGCGCGGGCCTGGCTGTGGCCCTGCTGATGCCCTCGGCAAGGGTCTTGTCGGGGGCCCCGGCAAGGGTCTTGTCGTGGCGTTGCAGTCATCCCCGGCAAGGCGCTTGTCGGGGGTCTTGTGGATTTCCTCGGCTAGGATCCCGCCGAGGGTCGCCGTCTTCTGGTCATCATCTGATCTCATGTATTCATGGTCTGGACAAACATCTAAATGCCACCACGCAGAGGTGCCTCCCGAGCCCTGGGTCCAATATGGTCGTTGGCGGCGTTTGGATCCCTTGGGCTCAAGGGTGGCTTGCTCTGCTGGCATTGGGCAAGTTGCCCTGGCAAGGCTGTTGTCGGGGCCGCGGAGGCTTCCCTAGCAAGGGTGTAAGTGTATCTAGTGCCACCCCTAGTTGGTTTTGAAGTATTGACGACAAACCTAGTTTAGGGACTAATGTGTTTGTGAGAATTACAATATAACACAGGTAGAAGTCCCTCATTGATTTGGTTTTTCTACCAGAGATGACCCCTAAAAATGTATGAAGACATTGAAGTCAAAGGTGGTATATGAAGATATTCACATTGAAGACTATGACAAAAGAAGACACGTTATGAAGCCTATGGAGCTCGAAGACTTAGATCTTTCATAGTTCTTTTCCTTTGTGTTGAGTCATAGGAACCACCGTACTGTTAAGTGGGGTCCAGGAGAACCAGTTAGAATGACTGAAGTGATGCCCAAACTAAAAACCTATGTCTTCGAATGAAGACAATGAGAGTGAATCTTGTCCAGAGCCGGACAAGTCAACTTTGCTTGTAGACCAAGTAAAGTTGCCATGAGAGTTTGAAATCTGACCGTTGAGACACGTGTCAGTTCCTTAGTGACCCAGGGTCATTTCGGAC
Organism: Triticum dicoccoides; assembly: GCF_002162155.2. NCBI lineage: Eukaryota > Viridiplantae > Streptophyta > Magnoliopsida > Poales > Poaceae > Triticum > Triticum dicoccoides. Next base: position 9,494,213 of record NC_041382.1, on the reverse strand, counting down.
AAATCAGGTCGGGTTGCCAAGTGGCTATAAATAGCCCACCCCCTACAACCATAAACGCGGCTGCTCAGATTTCAGTGCATGGCTTTTGTCGTTTGAGAGCAACCCACCTCGAAGCCTTTGAGAGAAAATTCCTAGCGAGGAGAAAAGCCCTAACCACCCAGAGCCAGAGAACATTGGGAATCACTTAAGTCTTCTTGTCTGTGCGATCTGAAGACTTATTCAACTTGAGGACTGTGAATCCTCCAGACGGTTAGGCGTCGTGTTCAGAGCATCCAAGAGACATTGTCGATTCCCAGTGAACGAAGTCTGTGAAGGTTTGGGAGTCTACCTTGAAGACTTACCAGAGTGATTGGGCGAGGACTAAGTGACCTTAGCTCAAGGAGAATACGGTGAGGACTTGGTGTCCTGAGCTGCGTGTTCAGGACTGGGTGTCCGGGACTGTGTGTCCTAAGGTTTAGATACCTAGCCGCTCCAACCAGACGTACAGTTGTCACAACAACTGGAACTGGTCCAACACATCATTGTCTTCAACAAGTCACTGGTTTCATCTTCACTTCCTTTTACTTACTGTTACTCATTGTGAAGCCAGTGCATGCTTGCTATACCTTTTGTCTTCACAACGTAACTGTATGATTTGTTTGGCTTCATAACTTCTTCCTACCTGATCCTTATTACACTGCAGCTACTTGTCATTGTGCTTTCACCCTATTGAATACTTGACCATGGCTTGCCTAGTGTAATCTAACTTCTGCTGCATAGTGATAGGCTTATCTCTACTGTTTGTCTTCATAACTTCCACGTTTTGAAGACTTTCATAAAAATCGCCTATTCACCCCCCCTCTAGTCGAGATAACACACTTTCAATTGGTATCAAAGCAAGGTGCTCCCTTGTTCTGTGTGATTCGGTTTAACCACCTGGAGTTTTAGCTATGTCGACTGCAGGGATACTCAAAGTCTTCGCTGCGTGCCCCGTCTTTGATGGAACTGAATATCCCTACTGGAAGAATAAGATGCGCATGCATCTTGAAGCCATTGACGTCGACCTATGGTATGTCGTCGAGAACGGCGTTCCCAAGGCTGGAGAAGGTGTCACTGCTGCTGATGTCAAAAAGTTCACTCAACTGGACTCTACTGCCAAAAATATCATTTGTGGTCATCTGACAAAAGGACAGTATGGCCGTGTGAGTGCCTTGAAGACATCCAAGCTGGTCTGGGACTGGCTCTCCAAGGTCAACGAAGGCATCTCAACCCAGAGAGATCAGAGAATCAGTGTTCTTCGCAACCTCTTCAACCGCTTCAAGCGAAATGACAATGAGAATGTCCAGCACACATTTGACCGGCTCACTGACATCACAAATGAGCTTCAAGCCCTCGGCGCCACTGAAATCACCAAACATGAAGTCGTCAAGACGCTGCTGAGATCACTTGATAGTTCGTTTGACATCCTAGCCCTGATGATTCAAGAACGTCCTGATTTCAAGACACTCGATCCGTCTGACATACTTGAGAGGCTCAACACACATGAGTTTTAGCTTTCTGAGAAAAGAGATATCTACGGTCCAAACTATGGGCGAACTCGTGCCTTGAAGGCAAAAGCTGTTTCCTCATTTGAAGAAGAATCTGACAGCAGTTCTGATGATCCTGAAGACATTGGAAGGGAACTTGCAATGCTAGTGAAGAAGTTCCAAAAATTCACCAAGAAGAAAGGCTTCAGAAAATCTTCACGGTCAAGCTCAAGGAATGATGAAGCTTCTGCTCATGACTACAAGAAGAAAACATGTCACAAGTGCAAGAAAACTGGACACTTCATCTCTGAGTGTCCACAGTGGGACAATGAGAACAGAAGGAAGAAGAAGAGCAAGGAATATGATTCTGACGACAAAAAGAAGAAGAAATACTCAAAGTCTTCTTCCAAGTCTTCCTCAAAGTCTTCATCACACAAGAAGAGCTCATCTGGCAAGGCACGTGCGTTTGTTGGCAAGGAAATGGATTCAGAGGAGGAGTCCGCTTCTGAGGAGGCAGAGGTGGAATCTGAGGAGGAGTCTGATTCTGGCATTGCGAGTCTGGCTACAGCATACGTCGCCAAGTCCATTTTCAACACTGAAGACAATGACTTCATCACCGACACTGATGCAAATGACAAGAATGACTCCACTCCTACCTACTGCTTCATGGCACGCTATGCCAAGGTAAACACACGCACTACTCGCTATCAAACATCTAGTGACGATGACTCTGACTATGATTCAAAACCCAGCTACAAAACACTTGCTGAAATTGCAACTGAACAACAGAAAGCTATGGAACATATTCAAAAACTGTTAGACAGAAGCGATGATCTGTTGGGTGCTGAAATGACTCAATCTGAATCCTTAATTGAAGACATAAAAAATCTTCACGTTAAGTATCAGGAACTTGAAGATCGTCTTGATACTCTCTCAACAACTCATGAAAAGCTTTGCTATGATTATCTTCAAAGGAAGCAAGAACTTGAGAAATTGAGAGCGGCTCATGAAGATCTTCAAAAGGAAAACGAATCACTTCGCGCCGAACAGATCAGTTCCGCTCAGGAAGGATTTGAACCACCATGTCTTAAATGCATTGAGTGTGATAGTGCTACTGCTATTGCTGAATGTTCCACTGCTACTGCTGTTGCAATAGCTTCAACTGTTGATGTGGTAACTAACCCCTCTGCTAAGGATACCACTGCTATTGCTGATGAGAATGCTAGGTTGAAGACATTGCTTGAAACAGGGATGTACAAAAGTCTTAAAGGACATCAGACCTTATGTGATGTCCTCAAGAAGCAGATTCTGAACCGAAACCCTAGGAAAGAGGGTGTTGGGTTCGTAAGGAAAATAAATGCAGATGGCTCTTACTGGAAACCTGAGCAGTACCCCAAAACCACATGGGTTGCTGCAAAGGAATCTTCAGCAGATCCTTCCAATTTATCTGGCTTCACATGTGCTAACCCCATTATTATTGATGAATCCTTTGATGCAAACTATAAACTGTTTAAGAATCAGAATGGTGAAGTGTTTGCCAGGTACATTGGTACTAACTGCAGGAATGGACCGCCTATGATGAAGATCTGGGTTCCGAAAGAGTGTCTGGAAAATCTTCCTGTGAATGTCTTCATGACACCTCACTTGAAGAAGACAAACCTCAGACCAAAGGCTTCATACGGTCCAAAGGCTTCATACAAACAGAGGACTCACCTGAGTCACACTAACGCAAATGTTTTGCAGGGAAACCATACTCAGGCATATGAATATGAGAGCGGTTCATCGAACCGTCATGTTCATATGAGCAAAAATTATTCTGCTTATTCCTATGAGTATTATTGTCCACCTGCAAGACTATTTGCTAAGGCTTCAAAGCCAAAATTCTCAGATGCTGCACTTAGACTTATTGCTTCTAAGCCACCCTTGAAGATGTGGGTGGTTGAGAAAGCTTAACTCTCTTTTGCAGGGAAAGGTCTCCAGTAGAAAAACAAAATCTTCTGACGCTATTGCTGGGGACCTTAAAAATCTTGTAGGGCGCAAGATAAAATGCCCGAATGGCATCATTATGTACTTCATTCCTGAATCGCATGCTACTCTCCCTATTAGTCCTAATCTGGATCTAAGTTTTCATAACCCACTGGTTCGTCAAATGTTTTTGCTTCACAATTATCTTCGTGAAGCCTATTCCTCTAACTGCACTGTAGGGTACGACACCGGCGTCTTCAAAGTCTTCAGAATGGATTATTGACAGTGGGTGTACAAATCAGATGACTGGCAAAAGAAGCCTTCTTATGGACTCAACCTTACGTCCATCCAACAAGAGCCACATCACATTTGCTGACACTGGTAAAAGTAAGGTATTGGGTCTAGGTAGAGTTGCAATCTCAAAGGATCAACACATGGATAAAGTCATGCTTGTTGAATCCCTTGGCTTCAACTTAATGTTTGTCTCAATGCTTTGCGATTTGAACATGATCGTAATGTTTGGAAAATATCGTTGCCTAGTACTAATGGAATCTGACAAGTCTCTAGTGTTTGAAGGGTATCGAAAAGATGATCTGTACGTGGTAGATTTCTCACCAGGGCCACAACTTGCAGTATGTCTTCTTGCAAAAGCTTCAGAATGCTTGCTTTGGCATTGGAGGCTTGGGCATGCTGGCATGAGGAACCTCCACACCCTTGCGAAGAAGAAGCATGTCATAGGCATCGAGGGCGTCAAGTTCAAGAAAGATCACTTATGCGGTGCCTATGAAGCAGGGAAGATGAAAAGGGCAAGACATCCTTCGAAGACAATCATGACTACTACTCAACCCTTCGAACTGCTTCACATGGATCTTTTCGGTTCACTCACTACTCAACTTTTACTACTACTGCTTGCCTCTATGGCTTCGTCATTGTTGATGATTACTCTAGATATACTTGGGTGCACATAATCCTTTACAAGACTGAAGTGCAGGATGTCTTCAGATGCTTCGCGAATCGTGCTATGAACAATTTTGGCGCCAAGATAAAACATATCAGAAGTGACAATGGCACTGAATTCAAGAACACTGGCCTTGATACATATCTTGATACCTTGGGCATCACACATGAATTCTCAGCTCCGTACACGCCACAGCAGAATGGCGTCGTCGAACGCAAGAACAGAACACTCATTGAGATGGCCAGAACAATGCTAGATGAATACAAGACTCCAAGAAAATTCTGGACTGAAGCCATTGACACTGCATGCCATACAATCAATCGTGTTTATCTTCACAAGCTTCTGAACAAGACATCTTATGAACTCCTAACTGGCAAGAAGCCAAATGTCAGTTACTTCAGAGTATTTGGCGCAAGGTGCTGGATCAAGGACCCACACCACACCTCAAAGTTTGCACCAAAAGCACATGAGGGATTTATGCTTGGATATGGAAAGGATTCGCACTCCTACAGAGTCTTCAATCTCTTTCATTACAAAGTGGTTGAAACAGTGGATGTGCGGTTCGATGAGACAAATGGTTCACAAAGAGAGCAACTGCCAAATGTGCTAGATGAGATTCCGGCTAGTGAATCAATCAAGCTAATGGGAACTGGAGAGATTATACCTTTTGAAGCTCATCCTGAAGAAGAACTTATCATCTCAGCACCTGATCAACATGAAGACAATGCTCAGACTGAAGACATTCCTCCCAACAACAACACAGATCAGCAAGAGCAAAGTCTTCGCCCTGTACATCCTCGTGTTGCCAATGAAGTGCAGATTGACAAAATAATTGACAGCATCAATGCACCTGGTCCACTCACTCGTTCAAGGGCAACTCAGCTAGCAAATTTCTGTGGGCACTTCGCATTCGTCTCAATATCAGAACCCAAGAAAGTTGAAGAAGCCTTCATGGAACCTGAATGAATTCAAGCTATGCAAGAAGAGCTTCAACAGTTTGAGCTGAATAATGTATGGGAACTGGTTAAGCATCCTGATCCACGGAAGCACAACATAATAGGCACCAAATGGATATACCGCAACAAACAAGATGAGCATGGTCAAGTTGTCAGAAACAAAGCTCGTCTCGTTGCTCAAGGATATACTCAAGTGGAAGGCATTGACTTCGATGAAACATTTGCTCCCGTGGCTAGGCTTGAAGCCATACGCATTCTGTTGGCCTATGCAAATCATCATAACATACTTCTATATCAAATGGATGTGAAAAGTGCCTTTCTCAATGGCAAGATTGAAGAAGAAGTGTATGTTGCACAACCGCCTGGCTTTGAAAGTCCAAAACATCCTGACATGGTATACAAGCTCAACAAGGCACTGTATGGCCTCAAACAAGCCCCTAGGGCCTGGTATGACACACTCAAATACTTCCTGAAGAGCAAAGGCTTCATACCTGGTTCCCTAGATCCCACTCTTTTCACGAAGACATATCATGGTGAACTGTTTGTCTGCCAAATATATGTGGATGACATTATCTTCGGCTGCACCAATCAGAAGTACAGCGAAGAGTTTGGATACATGATGCAAGAGCAATATCAGATGTCCATGATGGGGGAGCTGAAGTTCTTCCTTGGTCTTCAAATACGACAACAACGCAATGGCATCTTCATATCTCAAGAGAAGTATCTCAAAGATTGCCTGAAGAAGTTCGGTATGCAAGACTACAAAGGCTTCACAACACCAATGCCAGCCAAACATCATCTAGGTCCTGACGACAATGGTAAAGAGTTCGATCAAAAGGTATACCGCTCCATGATTGGTTCTTTTCTTTATTTGTGTGCATCTAGGCCAGATATTATGCTTAGTGTTTGCATGTGTACTCGATTTCAAGCGACACCAAAGGAGTCGCATCACTTAGCTGTGAAGCGAATACTTCGATATTTGGCTCACACCCCAACTCTAGGATTATGTTATCCAAAGGGCTCAGAGTTTGATTTGGTTGGATTTTTGGATGCTCATTGTGCTGGTGACAAAGTTGATCGAAAGTCTACATCAGGCACATGTCACTTTCTGGGACGATCACTTGTATGTTGGTCTTCAAAGAAGCAGAACTGTGTATCTCTCTCCACTGCTGAATCTGAATACATTGCTGCTGGATCTTGCTGCGCTCAGCTTCTGTGGATGAAGCAAACACTCAACGATTATGGCATTCATCTGAAGCAAGTACCACTTTACTGCGAAAACGAAAGTGCCATCAAGATTGCCAACAACCCAGTTCAGCACTCGAAGACAAAGCACATTGAAATTCGTCATCACTTTCTCAGAGATCATGTTGTGAAGGAAGACATTGATATCATACACGTCAACACTGAAGAACAATTGGCAGATATCTTCACCAAGCCCTTGGATGAGAAGAGATTTTGCAAGTTACGGTGTGAGCTAAATATCCTGGAATCCTCAAATGTCCTGTGATCAGGTACACATCCTAACACTTATGCATATGATGACTTAGATGTGCAATGCACAAAGTAAAGTATATCTTCAATTAATGAAGACATACATTCTAAGTGTGAATACATTAATGTGGAATTTGACTTCGGAGCGCCACGACAATTGTGCGCCGTGTCTGGGTCTAATACTTCCTATACGGTAGGTAACGCCACCACCAAACGTTCTCTTTGAAGTGTTTCTCTCATGGCGTTACCTTGCAATGTCTTCACATTTGGTTTGGCTTCGAACATGTCTTCATGATTATCTTCACTATGTTGATTGTATAGATATATATATATATATATATGCTAGTGTTCTGTCCTCTACAACTATGTCTTCTTGTTGAATCTTTTGAACTAAGTGAATGTGATTGGACCCCAAACTTCTCTATGCTTTCTATCTCAAAGTCTATCTCTCTAAGTCATATGCATTCTATTGAAACTGTCGAATTTCTTCACTGCGTCCGTGTCAGCAGAAGATATAGAGACAACCATAAAGTCCGTTTTCAATGCTCATTCCTCCACATAAAATCCGGAGAAGTAGGAACGACCGCCCGACAATCCAGGCGTGCGTGGGATGTGGAACTACCCCCAAAATACCGCATGATGGCCATGTACTACTCAAATGCGAATCGCCAGGGGCACCTGAGTAATAGCGCAGTGCCGCCCCTGCGCCTATAAATTCACACTTACCGCGGTCATTATCTCCTTCTTCCACCCTCGCATGAACCCTAGCGCCACCTCTAGCTCTCGACGACGCCGGCGACGAAGCGCTTCGCTGCCGCAACCTCTCCGACGCCGTCTTCACGCCTATCGCGGACATCGTCCTCTCCGCCTTCACCGTAGGTGTCTTCCATCGCCAAGTTAGGGCACGGAGGATTGAACTGCTCGACATCATCTCCCACTTCGTCTAGCAGTTCCAAGTGTGGTAAATAAAACGTCTTTTAACAGCCCCTTTTGATCCCATGGTTCTATCACTTTCTACCATAAGAAGTTTATCTTCACACAAGTTAGATCTCTCAATCTGCATCTCATAACATGCCTAGTATATTCACTTGTGCTTCATAAAGTAGTTAGATTCCTCACTTGTACTGATCTGTGGGTTCGTACAAATCTGGAACCAACTTCTTATCTATGAGTGAATGTCTTCGCACGATGAGGTCAATGTCTTCTAAACTGATTAATCTTCAAAACCTTCTGAGAATGCATATTACCTCTTCCCCTTCCCTCGCACCTTAATGCTGTCACAGGTACATGTCCGTGGGAGAATCCTTTGGTTCTCATAGTCTGCATTCATTTGCAGAATTCCTACAGCATCACATAAATTCTCCTGAAGCCAGTTCCTGTTGGTCCAGCAAAAGAAAGCCTTTGAAGCCTTTGAAAGTTTTGAAGCCTTTCAAGTTAAAGTTTATGGCTTCAGAAGCAGCAGCAAGGAAGGGGGGCAGACAGCGACGTGAAGGAACTTCCAAAGATCTGCGTGAAGACCTGGCAGAAATGTATAAAACAGATCCTGAAGAGAATTATGGGCAGCGCAAGACCCGAATCCAATGGATTCGACGCTATTGGGCTGAACAATGGTTCAAATACCGCTTCACTACCCAAGAGTATGCTGAGAAAAGTGCCATCAAAAGACCGTGGGGAGACGTCCTATACAAGAACCTTGTACCCAGGTCCAGAGATGAAGCTAATGCCCAAAGCTTCTATCCATGCATGGTTCGTGGGCCACAGCCTGATGATGCACATCCGTTGTCACTACTCTGGTGTCGTGACGACAATCTATTCAAGCGCAACTTCTAGTTTGCCCAACAATCAGCGAAACAGAACAAGAAGAAATTTGGGTTAGACTTCAACCCTGGTCCCTCAGCACCAAGGGCAGATGGCACACGCGAAGCAGAACCAAATGTCATCGGTCTGTTTGCCAACCTCGAAGGCCTCATCACCTACATCCTGGTTCAAGGGACTGCAGTGAATGAGCCTGCAGCTGACACTGAGTCTGATGAAGCGCCTGCAGTGCCTGCAGTGGCAAAGCCAAAGCAGTCGAAGAAGCCAAAAGCTTCAAAGCCGGCCCCTTCATCGAAAATCTCAAGGGCGAAGCCATTGGCAACTGCACCTCCTGAAGACAGTGTGCAGTCTGAAGACGTATCCCGCGTCTCCAAGCCCAGAAGGCCAAGGTGCCTCAGCCACACACCGGCAAAGAGCTCACAGCTGCTGCCATTCTGCGCAGCGAAGCCATTGATCTGTCAAGTGATGAAGATCTTGGAGATGACGCTCTAGAGCAGCTCATAAAGAGCAAAGAGGAAGCTGAAATCTTCAACAATTTGCCTCTCTTTGATGTCGCCATCATCCACAACTTCATCGACGAATGGTTTGCCACACCAGACATCAGCTTCGAAGATCTGCAGCTGCCCGTTGGCCTCTGCGTCGCCTTCCAAGGCGCTATTGCTTCAGAACTTGCAATTGCCCAGCGCATTGTTGAACTGAAGCAGAAAATTGATCATGAAAAGGCTCAGTTCAAGAAGCATGTGGCCAAGCTCAGCGTGCAAGAGGTGAAGAGCTTCAAGACCATGATGCACGAGCTCAAGGAAAACTTTCTGAAGAAGTGTGCAGAAGCTCAAGGTTCACGTGAGCGGATGAAGTCTCTGGCTGAGAGATGTGTGCAAGCCTACAATGAGGCTGAGAAGCACAAGGCACTTGGGCGTCCTGGCATCGACCCCAAGATGGCCGCAAAGAAAAAGAAGAACACGGTTCCAGCTGAACCAGAGGCATCAAGGCAGGAAGCAGTTCCGCTTGTCTTCCCAACCGCAACGACTGGCTCGAAGCCAAAGAGCTGGTCAATAGCTTCAGAGCTCAAGAAGACAAGAACTGCTGAGGCTGAAGCCCGGAAGCGGAAAAGCTCTGAAGCCTCTCCTACTGCCCCCAGCAAGAAGAAAAGAAAGACCAAGAAATCTCGGGCTGCTCCCACAGAGCCCTTGATAGTTGAACCTATTTCTATGGTTCACCCGAACGCAGAACGACAACTGACAATTCATGAGCCTGCTTCCACAGAGGCTCCTGAAGCTGAAGACATACCAGCAGTCGACCCCATCGCTGCTGAAGACATTGGTCATCAGGACAATGTACAAGATGATGCAGCCCTTCCTCAGTATGAACACAGCAAACTCATCAGCATTGGTCGTCCTCTGACGCCAATTGCACAAGATGCATCATGGGCGGATCGCCCTCAAGAGGAAGAAGACCTTGAGGCCCAGCCCACTCCAACCCCACAGGTGTCGTCTGCGTTCCGCAGGCTTCGCAGAGGTCCAAGGCCTCAAGTCTATGTTGAAGACATTCCGGCTGCATCAGCCGAAGAAAATGAAGAAGTACCACAAGATCCTACTCCCCAGCTACACCATGAAGCAGTTCTCCAGGAGAACGTGCCTAAGTCTGACCCTCCAGCTAGTCAAGTGGAGGCTGAAAATGTTGAGGCTGCCACAACCAACACTGAAGCCAATGTGGAGCCCTCCCCACCAAAAGCTTCAGCAGACAACGAAGCTACTGATCCAGACACTTCTGTTCCTGAGTCTGCTGCAGGTCCTCAATTTGATTACCATGTTGAGCACAGGCCTCATGTCCAGAAGCCAGTCCCAAGGCTGCCAAGGTTCCCAGGTCCTGCATCAGCACCTGGCTCCTTTGACATCAATAGCTTCGAGGCAGACAATACGTTCTTCAACAGCTCCAAGAACCCCTATTCAAGGGAAAGGATTTCATCAGATAGGTTCTGGAGCTATCCTCAGCGCAGCTACTATTCATGCATCCTATACAACCAAGGTCGCATCTTCCCGCACAAGTGCCTTGATGTTGAAGCCATTGCTGGTCTGCCATGTCTAGAGGAAGCTTTGGATTGCTTTAAGCAAGTGGGTCTGCTGCAGTTTGTCACTGATGAAGAGCACTGGAATGAAGAGCTTCTGCTTCAGTTCTATGCCACCCTCCACATTAAAGGATACAACAGAGATCCGAAGACTTGGGTCCTGGAGTGGATGACCGGCAATGTCCATCATGAAGCCACTGCATTTGATATCATTGAGCTCACCGGCCTGCCCACTCCTGGCAAATTCTTCGAGGAAGGCTGTCAACTACATGCTGAAGCTATTGAGAGCATATTCCAGAGGCCTGAACCAAATATGAGTCAGATGCTCTCAATGATGAAGCCATTGCCCCATGATGCACCCTATCCAACTGAGTTCTTCATTGAAGACCTTGAGTACCTGCCCTAGGACCATATATCACATCCTCCGGCGGACTCTCTGGCCCATTAAGGGACACTCTCCACATGCCAAGATTGAGGGTGCAATGAAGACTCTCATATTCTATATCCTTCATGGCAAATGCTTCAACGCACAGGATTTCTTCATACGCCAACTTGCAGCGTCAGGCTCAGATTTATTTGGTTTGAAGTTCTATGCTCCTTGGGTGATGAGGCTGATCGAACTGCACTCTACGATCTCGTATCAGCCCTCAGCCCGAAACCATCGGATCTTCTTGCCAGATGTGGATACCTCTGCTGAAGCTATATATCCTGAGCCTGCCAAGCAACCTTTAAGTCTTCAGAATGCAGAACACCAGAGCTTCACTCAGAACGATGAAGGTGTTGAAGCCATCTCCAGGGTGTATCCTTTGGCTGGCACTACACGTGCGCCACACCCTGCTTCAACTGAAGCCACTGATAGTGCAACTGCTTCAAGACCCAAGAAGCGCGCTCGTGTTCTCAATGACCGAGAGCTTCTTGTGGCCCTTCATCAAAAACAGGATAGGCATCACGACTGGCTAAAGCGTCAGATGAAGAGCCTCTTGGTGGATGTTAATCGTCTTCGAAATCTTGCCACCAAGAATGCTTTCGTCACTCATGAAACCTGTCATCGTACCTGGAAAGGGCTATCAATTATGTGTACTGAAGCTGAACTTGAAGAAGATGGCTTCACTGAGCGATTCAAGTTTGACACCACACCTCCTAGAAGGGCTGTGATGCGCAACACACCATCACTTGAAGACTCTGAGTTTTCTTCATCTGCTGCCACAGTCACTGCCAAAATCATTGATGAAGAAGACGATGCTACATCACCGCCACCTGCTTCAGCACCTCCATGCTCTTTTGCATCGCCAAACACCTCCAACGACCCTGCTGCTCCTGGGAACGAGTAGACACTCTATGTCTTCAAACCTTTTTGTTCCTTGCTGACAAAAGGGGGAGAAGCATATGGGTTTATAGTTTTCAAGCGGGTCCATATGGGCGGGTGCTTTATGATTTGCTATGTTTTTGCTTCGTGCTTACAACTCTCGTTTTTGCTCCATTTGGTTCTTTGAGTTGTAACACTAAAACTCGATGGTCGTCTGCTACTTGTTTGCCACCCTGTTTGCGAAGATAAATTCCGCATGTGCGACGATACATTTCCGCACTTATCTCATTCTGCAGACGTCCATTTTCCATTATGCATGTCATTATGTTCATATATATTCACATGCATAGTGGATTGTCATCATAAGCTGAAGTGGATCTCCACAAGTACAACCTGCCATGTGCATTTGCATTCCAAAAGCAAATTAACTTGTATGCACATCTTCAGGGGGGGCCCTTGCAACTTATGAAGACTATTCCTTATCCTTTACAATTTCACAGACTAGTTTGTCATCAATCACCAAAAAGGGGGTGATTGTAAGTGCATCTAGTGCCACCCCTAGTTGGTTTTGGAGTATTTACGACAAACCTAGTTGAGGGACTAATGTGTTTGTGAGAATTGCAGGATAACACAGGTAGAAGTCCCTCATTGATTCGGTTTTTCTACCAGAGATGACCCCTAAAAATGTATGAAGACATTGAAGTCAAAGGTGGTATAGGAAGATATTCACATTGAAGACTATGACAAAAGAAGACACGTTATGAAGCCTATGGAGCTCGAAGACTTAGATCTATTGTAGTTCTTTTCCTTTGTGTTGAGTCATAGGAACCACCGTACTGTTAAGTGGGGTCCAGGAGAACCAGTCAGAATGACTGAAGTGATGCCCAAACTAAAAACCTATGTCTTCGAATGAAGACAATGAGAGCGAATCTTGTCCAGAGCCGGACAAGTCAGCTTTGCTTGTAGCCCAAGTAAAGTTGCCATGAGAGTTTGAAATCTGACCGTTGAGACACGTGTCAGTTCCTTAGTGACCCAGGGTCATTTTGGACAAATCAGGTCGGGTTGCCAAGTGGCTATAAATAGCCCACCCCCTACAACCATAAACGCGGCTGCTCAGATTTCAATGCACGGCTATTGTCGTTTGAGAGCAACCCACCACTGGTAGAAAAAGGGCCTTTAGTCCCGGTTCGTAAGGGCCTTTAGTCCCGGTTCTGGAACCCGGACTAAAGTGTCGGTACTAATGCCCTGACCCTTTAGTCCCGGTTCAATCCAGAACCGGGACTAAAGGCCCTCCACGTGGCCGGTCCACCTTTAGTCCCGGTTGGTAACACCAACGGGTACTAAAGGAAATTTCCTGATTTTTTTTGAATTTATTTTTGAATTTTTTTTTTGAATTTTTTTTATTTTCAAATTTCTGAATTATTTTAACCTCTAATCTCTAATCACCCCTCATCACTGCTCAATTTAATCTCTAATCACCCCTCATCATTCCAAATCATCTCACTTCCCGAACGGTCACCCATCCTCTCACTACTCCAGCCTGAGCACGCTTAATTTCCGGGTTCTATTCTTCCTTGTTTCCAAGTCTGCACTTGTTGTTTTCCTGACAATAGTAAGATGTCAATCCTATTAACCCGCAGGAATTTAGCTTGAGCATGAAGTCACATATTTCACTGTTTGAGTTTAAAACTATTGTTCTAAAAAACAATAATTTTTTAGTAACACTAATGTTTTTGAATAAGTAGTTTGACCATTGTTTGACCACAGTTTGACCATAGTTTGACCAGATTTGACCAAAATTCAAAAAAGGTGAAATAATTATTTAATAACACTAATATTCTTGAATAATTATTTAGTAACACTAATACTTCTTGAATAACTAGTTTGACCATAGTTTGACCAGATTTACTGAAAATTTAAAAAAAACTGAAATTTGAGCATAACTTTTTTCCTTTTGGAATTTGAGGATTCTAGAAATTTGCAAACAGGCCGTAGGCATTCTCCATCGGATGTAACTTTTCGAGTAGATGATTTTTCATATAAAAAACTTTTTCATCCGAGTTCGTATGCAAAAGTTATGCCCATTTTACAAATTCCAGAGAGATTTTGTAAATAAAGTCGAAATTCATATTTGTAAATTTTCCCAACAACTAGACCACATATCACATGTGAAACTTATTTTCTTTTATTTTTTCGACATTT
>NC_041382.1:9478657-9479639 GCF_002162155.2 Triticum dicoccoides | reverse complement strand
CCCATTAGTCCCGGTTCGTGCCTCAAACCGGGACTAAAGGTCTAATCTTTAGTCCCGGTTTGTGGCACGAACCGGGACCAATGGTTGTGGGCCAGGAGCGAGGCCCATTGGTCCCGGTTCATCCCACCAACCGGGACCAAAAGGTCTAGATGAACCGGGACTAATGCCTTAGCCGCACGAACCGGGACCAATGCTCACATTAGTCCCGGTTCTAGACTGAACCGGGACTAATGGGATGAGCCGGCCTGGACCATAGCCCAGTTTTCTACTAGTGCACCTCGAAGCCTTTGAGAGAAAATTCCTAGCGAGGAGAAAAGTCCTAACCACCCAGAGCCAGAGAACATTGGGCATCACTTAAGTCTTCTTGTCTGTGCGATCTGAAGACTTATTACACTTGAGGACTGTGAATCCTCCAGACAGTTAGGCGTCGCGTTCAGAGCATCCAAGAGACATTGTGGATTGCCAGTGAACAAAGTCTGTGAAGGTTTGGGAGTCTACCTTGAAGACTTACCGAGTGATTGGGCGAGGACTAAGTGACCTTAGCTCAAGGAGAATACGGTGAGGACTTGGTGTCCTGAGCTGCGTGTTCAGGACTGGGTGTTCGGGACTGTGTGTCCTAAGGTTTAGATACCTAGCCGCTCCAACCAAACGTACAGTTGTCACAGCAACTGGAACTGGTCCAACACATCATTGTCTTCAACGAGTCACTGGTTTCATCTTCACTTCCTTTTACTTACTGTTACTCATTGTGAAGCCAGTGCATGCTTGCTATACCTTTTGTCTTCACAACATAATTGTATGATTTGTTTGGCTTCATAACTTCTTCCTACCTGATCCTTATTACACTGCAGCTACTTGTCATTGTGCTTTCACCCTATTGAATACTTGACCATGGCTTGCCTAGTGTAATCTAACTTCCGCTGCATAGTGATAGGCTTATCTCTACTGTTTGTCTTCATAACTTCCACGTTTTGAAGACTTT
>NC_041382.1:9453169-9478293 GCF_002162155.2 Triticum dicoccoides | reverse complement strand
AGGGTCTTGCCGGGGGAGTCCACCTCGCCCATTTGCTCTTTTATGCCTCTGATCTTGGCGTTGTCTTGGTTGTCTTGTGCTTTGGCTTGTCTCCGGCTTCCCTCCTCTTCCCTGCTAAGTGTGGCCGTGACGCGCGAGGCTCTGACTGCTCGGGCACAAGTAAAGGGGTCAAAATGAGAGCCCCTACATTTGTACACTGACACTAACCCTAAGCCATTGTTTGTTTCGGTGTCAGCTTCATAGAATCAGTTGTGGATTCACTGTAATGGCAAAGCTGATTCATTGAATCAATTTCGAAACTGAAGTACTATGTGGCGTGCTTCAGACAAATACACTGGAAATTGATCTCATTTTTGCTGTTTATCAAATATGATTTGAAATAGCTATTTGTTTCAGCTAAATCCTGTCCTTAAAGCTGTAAAAAAACACCGACTACGACAGACCGACACTATAACTCTGATAGAAGTTTTGCTTTCTCAAAAACTGGAAGAAGCTTGTCCTAAGTACAGCATGGAGATTAACTTAGGAAAGATACTAATGAATGGTTAAAGTCCGAAACATCGAACCTTGCTCTGTGGAACACTAGATGCACCACAACGTGTGTAAACCTAGCTCAAACACACGTTCGGAACTCGATTTACCACGGTGCCAGCTCTGTGGATAGCTCGAGCTGGATTTGCTCACTTGGATGTGTATTTCAAGCCTATTCCACACTGATGTCTTTGGAACAAGTGTAAGAAGTCTGCCAGCTTGATGTCTGTGTGTGGGGGGGGGGGCGAGTGTGCTTGTTTGTCTAAAACATTTCAACAGTTATAATGCAACTAGTGGAAATAATATACCTATGTCAACAAATGTGGTGGCTTGTTTTGTTTGCTTGTTATTTTAATACTACAATATTCGTATGGCGCACTAACTGAAAAAATCAAAGTGTATCATATTTTCTCTGTTTCTATTTTTGAATTGTGTTACTTACATCATATCTCTAAACTAAAGTTATGTTATATACAAAGTCATAAGGAAATTTGTGTATTCTGTTATGTTATATTTCTTTTGTCGCAATTTGAATTTTGTATGGAAATTATATATCAGAACACGTATGTTTATATACAACTAATTTGGACCGGTATACTTCGCATGAAGAAGTACAACAGGACACGACCCTCCCCTTCCTCCCTCTGTGTCGCTCCCGCAAGGCGGACAGGGGCAAAACCTAAATCGGTGTTGCCCTTAGCTCCTCCCCCTTACACCTCGTCCCTCGCTGGCCCCCGAGGGCGCGGCCGAGCAAAGCCTAGTCATTGCCAGTGGCGGTGGAACCTTTGTGTCCTCCCGCATGGTAGGTGCTAGTGCGGGCTAGCTCCCCGGGCCGGAGCATGGTGCTGGGGTCAAGCATATAGGCGGCACGCCTGGGTGACTCTGCCTCCCCGTGACGGACAACTAGGTGGTACGACACGCCTGGGTCACCATTATAGCGGCGGCACTGCCAGATCGGGGACAAGGCAGTGGGGCCATGGGCGGTGATGTCTACTACGCAACCTTCTTCTTGTAGACGTTGTTGGGCCTCCAAGTGCAGAGGTTTGTAGGACAGTAGCAAATTTCCCTCAAGTGGATGACCTAAGGTTTACCAATCCGTGGGAGGCGTAGGATGAAGATGGTCTCTCTCAGACAACCCTTCAACCAAATAACAAAGAGTCTCTTCTGTCCCCAACACACCCAATACAATGGTAAATTGTATAGGTGCGCTAGTTCGGCGAAGAGATGATGATACAAGTGCAACATGGATGGTAGATATGGGTATTTGTAATCTGAAAATATAAAAACAGCAATGTAACTAATGATAAAAGTGAGCACAAACGGTATTGCAATGCTAGGAAACAAGGCCTAGGGTTCATACTTTCACTAGTGCAAGTTCTCTCAACAATAATAACATAATTGGATCATATAACTATCCCTCAACGTGCAACAAAGAGTCACTCCAAAGTCACTAATAGCGGAGAACAAACGAAGAGATTATTGTAGGGTACGAAACCACCTCAAAGTTATCCTTTCTGAGCGATCTATTCAAGAGTTCGTAGTAAAATAACACGAAGCTATTATTTCCGTTCAATCTATCATAGAGTTCTTACTAGAATAACACCTTAAGATACAAATCAACCAAAACCCTAATGTCACCTAGATACTCCAATGTCACCTCGAGTATTCGTGGGTATGATTATACGATATGCATCACACAATCTCAGATTCATCTATTCAACCAACACAAAGTACTTCAAAGAGTGCCCCAAAGTTTCTACCGGAGAGTCAAGACGAAAACGTGTGCCAACCCCTATGCATAAGTTCAAAAACGGAACCCGCAAGTTGATCACCAAAACATACATCAAGTGTTCTCAAATCCTTAAAGACTCAATCTGATAAGATAACTTCAAAGGGAAAACTCAATCCATTACAATGGAATAGAGGGAGAGAAACATCATAAGATCCAAGCATAATAGCAAAGCTCGCGATACATCAAGATCGTGCCAAATCAAGAACACGAGAGAGAGAGAGATCAAACACGTAGCTACTGGTACATACCGTCAGCCCCGAGGGTGAACTACTCCCTTCCCGTCATGGAAAGCGTCGGGATGATGAAGGTGGCCACCGTTGAGGGATCCCCCCTCTGGCAGGGTGCCGGTACAGGGTCCCGATTGGTTTTTGGTGGCTACAGAGTCTTGTGGCGGCGGAACTCCTGGTCTAGGTTATTTTCTGGAGGTTTCAGTATTTATAGGAATTTTTGGTGTAGGTCTCACATCAAGGAGGTTCCCAAGTCATGCACGAGGCAGGCCCACGCGCCCGAGTGGTGGGCGCGCCCCCCACCCTCATGGACTACCCGGGACTCTTCTGGCCCTACTCTTTCACTCCGGGGGCTTCTTTTGGTCCATAAAAAATCATCAAAAATTGGCACGACGTCAATTGGACTCCGTTTGGTATTCCTTTTCTGTAAAACTCAAAA
Source organism: Triticum dicoccoides (assembly GCF_002162155.2). Classification (NCBI taxonomy): domain Eukaryota; kingdom Viridiplantae; phylum Streptophyta; class Magnoliopsida; order Poales; family Poaceae; genus Triticum; species Triticum dicoccoides. The sequence goes on along the minus strand of NC_041382.1, from coordinate 9,475,304 downwards.
ACAAGGAAAAAACAGAAACTAGCACTGGGCTCTAGGTTAATAGGTTGGTCCCAAAAATCATATAAAATAGCATATAAATGCATATAGAACATTCTAAAGGATAATATAATAGCATGAATACTTCATAAATTATAGATACGTTGGAGACGTATCAGCATCCCCAAGCTAAATTCCTGCTCATCCTCGAGTAGGTAAATGATAAAAGAAATAATTTATGAGGTGTGAATGCTAGAAGGTGCACAAGTTTGATCAATGATAATTTCAATCACCTTTTCTAGCATCATGATATTTCATAACAGTAGCTCAACTCATAAAAGTTTTCATGATCAAGTAACAAGCTATTCACATGTTAAAGCATAGACCATAAACTTTCTTAAAAACTAACAAACTATGTTCTCAGTCATCAAACAATTACAATTCATCTTATTTTCAGGAAGGGTCTATGTAAGAGCTTTGATTGAGCAAATCCCGCATACTCAACTATCATATAGTCTTCCATGATTGCTACCACTTGATACGTCCCCAACGTATCTATAATTTTTTATTGTTCCATGCTATTATATTATCCATCTTGGACATTATTGGGCTTTATTATACATTTTATATTACTTTTGGGACTAACCTATTGACCCAGAGCCCAGTGCCAGTTCCTCTTTTTCCCTTGTTTCAGTGTTTCGAAGAAAAGGAATATCCAACGGAGTCGAAACGGAATGAAACCTTCTGGAGAAGTTATTTTTGAAAGGAAAGCAACCCGGGAGACTTGGAGTACATGTCAAGGAAGCTTCGAGGAAGCCACGAGGTAGGAGGGTGCGCCCACCCCCCCTAGGCGCGCCCTCCACCCTCGTGGGCCCCTCGTGGGCCCCTCGAGGCTCCCCTGGCGTATCTCTTCCACCTATATATCTCCATATATCCTAAAACGATTGGGGAGCACAATAGATCGGAAGTTCGGCCGCCAGAAGCCTTCGTAGCCACCGAAAGCCAATCTAGACCCATTCTGGCACCCTGCCGCAGGGGGAATCCCTCTCCGGTGGCCATATTCATCATCCCGGCGCTCTCCATGACGAGGAGGGAGTAGTTCACCCTCGGAGCTGAGGGTATGTACAAGTAGCTATGTGTTTGATCTCTCTCTCTCTCTCTCTCTCTCTCTCTCTCTCTCTCTCTGTCGTGTTCTTGATTTGGCACGATCTTGATGTATCGCGAGCTTTGCTGTTATAGTTGGATCTTATGTTTCTTCTCCCCCTCTACTCTCTTGTAATGGATTGAGTTTCCCCTTTGAAGTTATCTTATCGGATTGAGTCTTTAAAGATTTGAGAACACTTGATGTATGTCTTGCAGTGCGTATCTATGGTGACAATGGGATATCACGTGATTCACTTGATGTATGTTTTGCTGATCAACTTGAGGGTTCCTCCCATGAACCTATGCATAGGGGTTGGCACACGTTTTCATCGTGATTCTTCGGTAGAAACTTTGGGGCACTCTTTGAGGTTCTATGTGTTGGTTGAATAGATGAATCTGAGATTGTGTGATGCATATCGTATAATCATACCCACGGATACTTGAGGTGGCATTGGAGTATCTAAGTGACATTAGGGTTTTGGTTGATTTGTGTCTTAAGGTGTTATTCTAGTACAAACTCTAGGGCTGTTTGTGACACTTATAGGAATAGCCCAACGGATTGATTGGAAACAATAACTTTGAGGTTGTTTCATACCCTACCATAATATCTTCGTTTGCTATCCGCTATTAGTGACTTTGGAGTGACTCTTTGTTGCATGTTGAGGGATAGTTATGTGATCCAATTATGTTATTATTGTTGAGAGAACTTGCACTAGTGAAAGTATGAACCCTAGGCCTTATTTCCTATCATTGCAATACCGTTTATGCTCACGCTTACCATTAGTTACCTTGCTGTTTTTATATTTTCAGATTACAAATACCTTTATCTACCATCCATATACATATCACCATCTCTTCACCAAACTAGTGCACATATACAATTTGTCATTGTATTGGGTGTGTTGGGGTCACAAGAGACTATTTGTTATTTGGTTGCCGGGTTGCTTGAGAGAGACCATATTCATCCTACTCCTCCCACGGATTGATAAACCTTAGGTCATCCACTTGAGGGAAATTTGCTATTGTCCTACAAACCTCTGCACTTGGAGGCCCAACAACGTCTACAAGAAGAAGGTTGCGTAGTAGACATCAAGCTCTTTTCTGGCGCCGTTGCCGGGGAGGTTAGCGCTTGAAGGTATATCTTTAGATCTTGCAATCAAATCTTATTGTTTCTTGTTTTAGCACTAGTTTAGTTTATGAAAGAAAACTATAAAAAATGGAATTGAGTTTGCCTCATACGCTTCATCTTTTTAATATCTTTCGTGAGTATGATGGGAAGGAAAATTGTGCCAAAGTGTTAGAAGAATAATGCATTAAAATGTTTGGCACTAAATCTTTGAATGATGAGCATGATTGCAATGTTGCTAGTATGAATTCCTCGAATATCTATGATGCTAATGATATGCAAAGCCACAAGCTTGGGGAAGCTATGTTTGATGAAGATGATATTTTTTGTCCCCCAAGTTTTGATGAGCAAATTTATTATGATGAAAGCATGCCTCCTATCTATGATGATTATTGTGATGACACGTATGCTTTAAAGAATAATTATAACAATGAAACTTGTCATCTTGATTTCAATTTTCAATCCCATGATAGTTACTTTGTTGAGTTTGCTCCCACTACTATTCACGAGAAGAAATTTGCTTATGTGCAGAGTAATAAAAATTCTATGCTTGTAGATCATGAAAAGAATGCTTTATGTGATGGTTATATTGTTGAATTAATTCATGATGCTACTGAAAATTATTATGAGGGGGGAATATATGCTTCTAGGAATTGCAATAATATCAAGTTTCCTCTGTATGTGCTTAAAGTCTTGAAGTTATGCTTGTTTTGCCCTCCTATGCTAGTTGATTATTGTCCCCATAAGTTATTTGCTCAAAAAATCCCTATGCATAGGAAGTGGGTTAGACTTAAATGTGCTAGTAATATTCTTCATGATGCTCTCTTTATGTTTCAATTCTATTCTTTTATGTGAGCATCATTGAAATCATCATGCCTAGCTAGGGGCGTTAAACGATAGCGCTTGTTGGGAGGCAACCCAATTTTATTTTTGTTCCTTGCTTTTTGTTCCTGTTTAGTAATAAATAATTCATCTATCCTTTGTTTGGATGTGGTTTTATGTTTTAATTAGTTTTTGTGCCAAGTAGAACATTTGGGAAGACTTGGGTGAAGTCTTTATGATCATGCTGTAAAAAATAGAAACTTTAGCGCTCACGAGATTTGTTGCATTTTTTTATTGGAGAGTGATATTTAGTTAATTATTTTTGAAGATGATTAATAGATAAATTCCTCACGTCTGGCAATATATTTTAGAATTTTTGGGGTTCCATAAGTTTGCGTTAGTCACATATTACTACAGACTGTTCTATTTTTGACAGATTCTGTTTTTCGTGTGTTGTTTGCTTATTTTGATGAATCTATGGCTAGTAAAATAGGTTATAAACCATAGAGAAGTTGGAATACAGTAGGTTTAACACCAATATAAATAAAGAATGAGTTCATTACACTACCTTGAAGTGGTGTTTTGTTTTCTTTCGCTAACGGAGCTCACGAGATTTTCTATTTTGAGTTTTGTGTTGTGAATTTTTCAAATTTTGGGTTATCTTTTGATGGATTATGGACTAAGGAGTGGCAAGAGCCTGAGCTTGGGGATACCCAAGGCACCCCAAGGACAACCAAGAGCCTAAGCTTGGGGATGCTCCGGAAGGCATCCCCTCTTTCATCTTCATTCATCGGTAACTTTACTTGGAGCTATATTTTTATTCACCACATGATATGTGTTTTGCTTGGAGCATCATTTTATTTTCTTTTGTTTTGCTTGCTGTTTGAATAAAGTACCAAGATCTGAAATTCTTAAATGTTAGAGAGTCTTCACATAGTTACATAATTATACAACTACTCACTGATCTTCACTCATATTTTTTGGAGTAGTTTGTTGTTTGCTCTAGTGCTTCATTTATATCTTTTAGAGCACGGCGGTGGATTTATTTTGAAGAAATAGATGAACTTTCATGCTTCACTTATATTATTTTGAGAGTCTTAAACAACATGGTAATTTGCTTAATCCTAATATGCTAGGTATTCAATACTAGTAAAAACTTTTTTATGAGTGTGTTGAATACTAAGAGAAGTTTGATGCTTGATGATTGTTTTGAGATATGGAGGTAGTGATATTAAAGTTGTGCTAGTTGAGTAGTTGTGAATTTGAGGAATACTTGTGTTGAAGTTTGCAAGTCCCGTAGCATGCACGTATGGTAAACGTTATGTAACAAATTTGAAACATGAGGTGTTCTTTGATTGTCTTCCTTATGAGTGGCGGTCAGGGACAAGCGATGGTCTTTTCCTACCAATCTATCCCCCTAGGAGCATGCGCGTAATACTTGGTTTTTGATGACTTGTAGATTTTTGCAATAAGTATGTGAGTTCTTTATGACTAATGTTGAGTCCATGGATTATACCCACTCTCTCCCTTCCATCATTGCTAGCCTCTTCGGTACCATGCATTACCCTTTCTCACATTGAGATGTGGTGCTAACTTCGCCGGTGCATCCAAACCCTGTGATATGATACGCTCTTTCACACATAAACCTCCTTATATCTTCCTCAAAACAGCCACCATACCTACCTATTATGGCATTTCCATAGCCATTCTGAGATATATTGCCATGCAACTTTCCACCATTCCGTTTATCATGACACATTCATCATTGTCATATTGCTTAGCATGATCATGTAGTTGACATAGTATTTGTGGCAAAGCCACCGTTCATAATTCTTTCATACATGTCACTCTTGGTTCATTTCATATCCCAGTACACCGTTGGAGGCATTCATATAGAATGATACTTTGTTCTAGTATCGAGTTGTAATCATTGAGTTATAAATAAATAAAAGTGTGATGATCATCATTTTCTAGAGCATTGTCCCAAGTGAGGAATTAAAAAAAGAGAAAGGCCATAAAAAAGGAGAAGGCCCCAAAAAAGGAGAAAGGCCATAAAAAGAGAAGGCCCAAAAAATGAGAGAAAAAGAGAGAAGGGACAATGCTACTATCCTTTACCACACTTGTGCTTCAAAGTAGCACCATTATCTTCATGATAAAGAGTCTCTTGTTTTGTCACTTTCATATACTAGTGAGAACTTTTCATTATAGAACTTGGCTTGTATATTCCAATGATGGGTTTCCTCAAATGCCCTAGGTCTTCGTGAGCAAGCAAGTTGGATGCACACCCACTTAGTTTCTTTTGTGGAGATTTCATACATTTATAGCTCTAGTGCATCGGTTGCATGGCAATCCCTACTCCTTGCATTAACATCAATCGATGGGCATCTCCATATCTCATTGATTAGCCTCATTGATGTGAGACTTTCTCCTTTTTTGTCTTCTCCACATAACCCCCATCATCATATTCTATTCCACCCATATGCTATATCCATGGCTCGCGCTCATGTATTGCTTGAAGGTTTATAAAGTTTGAGATTACTAAAGTATGAAACAATTGCTTGGCTTGTCATCGGGGTTGTGCATGATGAGAGCATTCTTGTGTGACGAAAATGGAGCATGACTAAACTATATGATTTTGTAGGGATGAACTTTCTTTGGCCATGTTATTTTAAGAGGACATAATTTCCTAGTTAGTATGCTTGAAGTATTATTATTTTTATGTCAATATGAACTTTTATCTTGAATCTTTTGGATATGAATATTCATACCACAATTAGGAAGAATTACATAGAAATTATGCCAAGTAGCATTCCACATCAAAAATTCTGTTTTTATCATTTACCTACTCAAGGACAAGCAGGAATTAAGCTTGGGGATGCTGATACGTCTCCAACGTATCTATAATTTTTGATTGTTCCATGCTATTATATTATCCATCTCGGACATTTTTGTGCTTTATTATACACTTTTATATTACTTTTGGGACTAACCTATTGACCCAGAGCTCAGTGCCAGTTCCTGTTTTTTCCCTTGTTTCAGTGTTTCGAAGAAAAGGAATATCAAACGGAATCGAAATGGAATGAAACCTTCTCGAGAAGTTAGTTTTGGAAGGAAAGCAAGCCGGCAGACTTGGAGTCCACGTCAAGGAAGCCTCAGGAATCCACGACGTAGGGGGGTGCGCCCACCCCCTGGGCGCACCCTCCACCCTCGTGGGTCCCTCGTGGCTCCCCTAGCGTATCTCTTCCACCTATATATCTCCATATACCCTAAAACGATCGGGGAGCACAATAGATCAGGAGTTCCGCTGCCAGAAGCCTCCGTAACCACTGAAAGCTAATCTAGACCCGTTCCGGCACCCTGCCGGAGGGGGAATCCCTCTCCGGTGGCCATCTTCATCATCCCTGCGCTCTCCATGATGACGAGGGAGTAGTTCACCCTCGGGGCTGAGGGTATGTACCAGTAGCTATGTGTTTGATCTCTCTCTCTTGTGTTCTTGATTTGGCACGATCTTGATGTATCGTGAGCTTTGCTGTTATAGTCGGGTCTTATGTTTCTTCTCCCCCTCTACTCTCTTGTAATGGATTGAGTTTCCCCTTTGAGGTTATCTTATCGGATTGAGTCTTTAAAGATTTGAGAACACTTGATGTATGTCTTGTCGTGCGTATCTGTGGTGACAATGGGATATCACGTGATTCACTCGATGTATGTTTTGGTGATCAACTTGCGGGTTCCTCCCATGAACCTATGCATAGGGGTTGGCACACGATTTCGTCGTGATTCTCCGGTAGAAACTTTGGGGCACTCTTTGAGGTTCTATGTGTTGGTTGAATAGATGAATCTGAGATTGTGTGATGCATATCGTATAATCATACCCACGGATACTTGAGGTGGCATTGGAGTATCTAGGTGACATTAGGGTTTTGGTTGGTTTGTGTCTTAAGGTGTTATTCTAGTACAAACTCTAGGGCTCTTTGCGACACTTATAGGAATAGCCCAATGGATTGATTGGAAAGAATAACTTTGAGGTGGTTTCGTACCCTACCATAATCTCTTCGTTTGCTCTCTGCTATTAGTGGCTTTGGAGTGACTCTTTGTTGCATGTTGAGGGATAGTTATGTGATCCAATTATGTTATTATTGTTGAGAGAACTTGCACTAGTCAAAGTATGAACCCTAGGCCTTGTTTCCTATCATTGCAATACCATTTATGCTCACGTTTACCATTAGTTACCTTGCTGTTTTTATATTTTCAGATTACAAATACCTTTATCTACCATCCATATACCACTTGTATCACCATCTCTTCGCCAAACTAGTGCACCTATACAATTTACCATTGTATTGTGTGTGTTGGGGACACAAGAGACCCTTTGTTATTTGGTTGCAGGGTTGCTTGAGAGAGACCATCTTCATCCTACGCCTCCGACGGATTGATAAACCTTATGTCATCCACTTGAGGTAAATTTGCTACTGTCCTACAAACCTCTGCACTTGGAGGCCCAACAATGTCTACAAGAAGGTTGCGTAGTAGACATTACCACTCAAAGCATATTTTTAGAACAAATATAGATAATTGTCAACAATAATAATTCATGATCAAATATATTTGAATGGCCATATATGCTTAGATCTTTCTCCACCACACGATGCTTGCCAACTAAAGAGTAGGTTGGAATGAGAAGGAATACTACTGACTCTTGCATAAAAGTAAAAGATAGACCCTTCGCAGAGGGAAGCAGGAATTTGCAGAGGTGCCAGAGCTCGAAGCTTTAAAACGGAGATGAAAATAATTTGGAGAGGCATGCTTTCATTGTCAACATAACGACCAAGAGTTCCGAATATCTTCCATACTAGATTTTACTCCCCCTCCACCAACAATCACACTCCACGGCTTGTCCGAAACAAAGGGTGCCGTCCAACTATCAACAATCCTGGGGGAGTTTGTTTAAATTATTTTCGAATTTGTTTTTGATCTATTGATCATAGGACTGGGCATCCCAGTTACCAGCCATTTTCCCGTGAATGATGAGCGGAGTCCACTCATCGTGAGAATAACCCACCTAGTATGGAAGATACTGGAAGCCCCTAGTCGCTACATGAGCGACTCGGGCATACAAAACAGATTATTATTTGAAGGTTTAGAGTTTGGCACATGCAAATTTACTTGGAACGGCAGGTAAATACCGCATATAGGTAGATATGGTGGACACTCATGGAAGAAACTTGGTTCAAGGAATTTGGATGCACAAGCAGTACTCCCGCTTAGTACAGATATTTTGGATGGCACAGGATTCTAAATAGCAAGCACCACATGTTAGAGGATCCATAACAATATAACTTCTATACAAATATACCCAAGCATAACTCATTATGTTGTCTTCCTTGTCCAACTTCAACTAATTTTCTCAGGTTTGAAAATAATTAATGGGGCTCACAATCATAGAAGATGTCCAAGATAGTATATTTATATGTGAAATCTCTCTTCCTTCAATATTCTTTCATGAATTGTTCAAGTGACCAATACAATGTTTGCTAACCTTCAATAAATTTATCACCTATACTTCTTATATGTGAAGGCATTACTCCCCATGGGAAAGGCATATCAAACATATATAATTTCAGATTTATGACATTCAAATCATTCAACCATTTACTCATAGGTATAAGTGAAGCACACGAGTAAATGACAAACTACTCCAAAAAGATATAATTGAAGATCAATGAGTAGTTAAATAATTATGTAGCTATGTAAAGGCTCTCTCTCGTTTAAGAATTTCAGATCTTGGGATATTATTCAAACAGCAAGCAAAACAAAATAAAACGACATTTCAAGGATAGCACTCATCATGTGAAGAAGCAAAAACTTAGCCTCAACCGATACTAACCGATAATTGATACTAACCGATAATTGTTGAAGAAGAAAGGTGGGATGCCTACCGGGGCATACCCAAGCTTAGATGCTTGAGACTTCTTGAAATATTATCTTGGGGTCCCTTGGGCATCCCCAAGCTTGAGCTTTTGTGTCTCCTTAATTCCTCTCATATCACGGTTTCCTAAATCTCGAAAGCTTCATCCACACCAAACTCAATAAGAACTCGTGAGATAAGTTAGTATAAACCAATGCAAAAACCTTATCATTTTCTACTGTAACAAATCTCTAAAATTATTACTCAACATTGCATACTAAATGCCTCTGCATACTTAATACTCTTATCCTCAAATAGAATCATTAAACAAGCAAACATATGCAAACATAACAGCAATCTGCCAAAACAGTACAGTCTGTAAAGAATGCAAGATTCATCATACTTCCCTAACTCCAAAAATTATGAAATTCTACCACATTGTATAAAATTTATCAGATCTTATTATGCAAAAAGTTTCAACATTTTATCGTAATCTGGCTTTTCTATGGAATTTTTGCAACAGCGATAAACTTTCTGTTTTGAAACAGCAACATGTACACCTGCAAAATATGCATGGTAAAGGCTATCCTTGACATTTTTATTGAAAATAGAGATGAAAAACATTATTCTAAATAACAGAAAGCTAATACTAACAAAATAAAATGACGCTCCAAGCAAAACACATATCATGTGGTGAATAAAAATATAGCTCCAAGTAAAGTTACCGATGAATGAAGACGAAAGAGGGGATGCCATCCGGGGCATCCCCAAGATTAGGCTCTTGGTTGTCCTTGAATATTACCTTGGGCTGCCTTAGGCATCCCCAAGCTTAGGATCTTGTCACTCCTTATTCCATAGTCCATCGAATCTTTACCCAAAACTTGAAAACTTCACAACACAAAACTCAACAGAAAATCTCATGAGCTCCGTGAGCGAAAGAAAACAAACCACCACTTAGGTACTGTTGTGAACTCATTATAAATTCATATTGGTGTAATATCTACTGTATTCAAACTTCTCTATGGTTCATACCCTCCGACACTACTCATAGATTCATCAAAATAAGCAAACAACACAATGAAAACAGAATCTATCAAAAACAGAACAGTCTGTAGTAATCTGTATCAAACGCAAACTTCTGGAACTCAGAAACATCTTCCAAAATAGGACGATCTAGATAATTTTATTATTGATCTACTTCAATTGGAATCAGTAGTTTATCACTTTCTGGTGATTTTTAACAATTGTTTTCGTGAGCAGAAAGTTTCTGTCTTTTTCAGCAAGATCAAATAATTATCATCCAAGAAGATCCTATAGGTCTTACTTGGCACAAACACTAATTAAAACATAAAACCACATATAACCAGAGGCTAGATGATTTATTTATTACTAAACAGGAACAAAAGGCAAGGAACTAAAATAAAATTGGGTTGCCTCCTAACAAGCGCTAACGTTTAACGCCCCTAGCTAGCCATTATGATTTCAATGATGCTCACACAAAAGATAAGAATTGAAACATAAATAGAGCATCATGAAAAATATGACTAGCACATTTAAGTCTAACCCACTTCGTATGCATAGGGATTTTGTGAGCAAACAACTTATGGGAACAATAATCAACTAGCATAGGAAGGCAAAACAAGCATAACTTCAAAACTTTAAGCACAAAGAGAGGAAACTTGATATTATTGCAATTCTTACAAGCATATATTACTCCCTCATAATAAATTTCAGTAGCATCTTGAATGAATTCAACAATATAACCATCACATAAAGCATTATTTTCATGGTGCACAAGCATAGAAATTTTACTACTCTCCACACAAGCTAATTTATTCTCATCAATAGTAGTGGGAGCAAACTCAACTAAATAACTATCATGTGAAGCATAATACAATTGAAAATTAAAATCATGATGACAAGTTTCATGGTTATCTTTATTCTTTATAGCATATGTGTCATCACAATAATCATCATAATTAAATAGGAGGCATGCTTTCATCATAATAAATTTGCTCATCAAAACTTGGGGGACTAAACATATCATCTTCATCAAACATAGCATCCCCAAGCTTGTGGCTTTGCATATCATTAACATCATGGGTATTCAAATAATTCGTACTAACAACACTTCAATCATGCTCATCATTCAAAGATTTAGTGCCAAACATTTTAATGCATTCTTCTTCTAGCACTTGGGCACAATTTTCCTTTCCATCATTTTCACGAAAGATATTAAAAAGATGAAGCATATGAGGCAACCTTAATCCCAATTTTTTTAGTTTTCTTTTATAAACTAAACTAGTTATAAAACAAGAAACTAAAAGATTCGATTGCAAGATCTAAAGATATACCTTCAAGCACGCACCTCCCCGGCAATGGCGCCAGAAAAGAGCTTCATGTCTACTATTCAACCTTCTTCTTGTAGACGTTGTTGGGCCTCCAAGTGCAGAGGTTTGTAGGACATTAGCAAATTCCCATCAAGTGGATGACCTAAGGTTTATCAATCCATGGGAGGCGTAGGATGAAGACGGTCTCTCTCAAACAACCCTGCAACCAAATAACAAAGAGTCTCTTGTGTCCCCAGCACACCAATACAATGGTAAATTGTATAGGTGCACTAGTTCGGCGAAGAGATGGTGATACAAGTGCAATATGGATGGTATATATGTGTATTTGTAATATGAAAATATAAAAACAGCAAGGTAACTAATGATAAAAGTGAGCACAAACGGTATTGCAATGCTAGGAAACAAGGCCTAGGGTTCATACTTTCACTAGTGCAAGTTCTCTCAACAATAATAACATAATTGGATCATATAACTATCCCTCAACATGCAACAAAGAGTCACTCCAAAGTCACTAATAGCGGAGAACAAATGAAGAGATTATTATAGGGTACGAAACCACCTCAAAGTTATCCTTTCTGAGCGATCTATTCAAGAGTCCATAGTAAAATAACACGAAGCTATTATTTCTGTTCGATCTATCATAGTGTTCGTACTAGAATAACACCATAAGATACAAATCAACCAAAACTCTAATGTCACCTAGATACTCCAATGTCACCTCGAGTATCCGTGGGTATGATTATACGATATGCATCATACAATCTCAGATTCATCTATTCAACCAACACAAAGTACTTCAAAGAGTGCCCCCAAAGTTTCTACCGCGGAGTCAAGATGAAAATGTGTGCCAACCCCTATGCATAAGTTCACAAATGGAACCTGCAAGTTGATCACCAAAACATACATCAAGTGTTCTCAAATCCTTAAAGACTCAATCCGATAAGATAACTTCAAAGGGAAAACTCAATCCATTATAAGAGAGTAGAGGGTGAGAAACATCATAAGATCCAACTATAATAGCAAAGCTCGCGATACATCAAGATCGTGCCGAATCAAGAACACGAGAGAGAGAGAGGGAGAGAGAGCGAGAGAGAGAGAGAGAGAGAGAGAGATCAAACACATAGCTACTCGTACATACCCTCAGCCCCGAGGGTGAACTACAACCTCCTCGTCATGGAGAGCGCCGGGATGATGAAGATGGCCACCGGTGAGGGATCCCCCCTCCGGCAGGGTACCGGAACAGGGTCCCGATTGTTTTTTGGTGGCTACAGAGGCTTGCGGCGGCGGAACTCCCGTTCTAGGTTATTTTCTGGAGGTTTCAGTATTTATAGGAATTTTTGGCGTAGGTCTCACGTCAAGGAGGTTCCCGAGTTGTCCACGAGGCAGGCCCACGCGCCCGGGGGGGGGGGGGGGCGCCCCCCAACCTCGTGGATAGCCCGGGACTCTTCTGGCCCAACTCTTTCACTCCGGGGGCTTCTTTTGGTCCATAAAAAATCATCAATAATTGGCACGTCAATTGGACTCCATTTGGTATTCCTTTTCTGTAAAACTCAAAAACAAGGAAAAACAGAAACTGGCACTGGCACCGGGCTCTAGGTTAATAGGTTAGTCCCAAAAATCATATAAAATAGCATATAAAACATCCTAGAAGGATAATATAATAGCATGAATATTTCATAAATTATAGATATGTTGGAGACGTATCAGGCGGCATGTGGCCACCTTTGCCATGGCCTTCCTCGATGGTGGAGGTGGGTAGTGGTGGGTGCTAGAGGTCGTGATGGTGGCTACATCTGCCATACCCAGCTTCGCAGCAGTGCGGGCCGTGGGCAGCTTGGGCTGTTGTCGGTCGCCTTGACAGGGGCCTCCTTAGTTGGTCGGGGTGGTGGCGTAGTGGTAGAGGTTCGGCCACCCCTTCTTTGGATCTTTGGGGGCTCGGAGGTGCGTTCGGCGGGTGGAGCGCGGCGGTTTTGCACTTCTCGCCTTTGGCTGGCCTCGGTGCCAGGGGTGCCTCCGGTCCTGCTGTTGCCAGGGGTGGTGACAGCGACCTGCCCCGGTTCAAGAAATAGCACATCGTTTGCGACGTGACTGGAAGCTGCCGGTGGCCTCACCCTACCCTGCTCCGGCATGTGGGGCCCCCGTACTTACCAAAAGGGCCCACTTTTCTGGTGACAGTGTCAGTGGACAATGTTAAGGTGGTTTGGGTGGTCTTGGATGCCGGGGCGACGACTCTGGTGGTGGGGGCGTGGGTCTCATGGGCGGAGCTCGTTTCTTCGGTACTGCCTGGTGGCCATTGTCGTGTGGGCAGCGTGGCGGCCGGGGTGTGCTGTTCGGTGGCGGTGGTGCAGCGTTCGTACCTATGTCGGCGGCGATGTGTGTGGGCCGGGGTGAAAATATGTTTTGCCTTCGGGCAGGCCGGCAGTGGCGATGTTCGTGCCCTTGAAGGCGTCGTTATGGCCCTCTTTGCCCATCGTGTTGCTCCAGGGGAAACCCTGATCCTCGGATCGGGCGGTGACGACACATTGATGTCGCACCCTTCCTGAAGGCACCACTTTTGGGCTCATGCTTCGTCGTATGTGGTTTACTTCGCGGTGGCGTGTTAACAGTTGAGAATCCCGGTTGCTCTTGTAGTGGTAGGGGTGGCGTTGCTACGTACAACGCCATTGTATCCGCCTTGGGGGTGTGTGTGTGTTGGTGGGGCGTGAGTTTGTATCGAGATGTTGTTGGTTGTTGCTTTATATATAAAGCGGGGCGAAAGCATTTTTCAGTATACAACTAATTTGAGATTATTCTTATGTTCGAAATCCATAGACAAGACAGAGTTATATTACATATGCACTTAATATTCATTTTATATATATGTAGTTATATCATCTTACGTGTGATAGATTTCAGAGGTTACTAGCAAAAATGCCCGTGCGTTGCCACAGGAAAAGAGATATAGCTCAAAAGGCATATATGTACAAATAATTCATTTACCTCACCCCAACCCTCAGTTCATGTGTAAGTTCAACTCTGAGTTGTCGCACATGAAAAGGCATGTTGTCTCTTCTCCATCTATAGTTCGATTTTTGGCTCATCACAAATGAAATCTCCGTCATCAATCCTTCTCCCCGGTTGTAATCCACAAATATTGTACCAAATATTATTCTTCCTAACTTAGCCAGGAAGAATGTTATTGGTGATGCACAAGCATGGCTTCATCGTATTCTTTTCTTATATTAATTAGTTAAACCAGCCTTTCATTTATCAACAGATAATCCTTATACTTGACACAACCAAGCAAATACATAACACACTGATAGACCAAATAATAAACTTTAATGAAGAAAACAGTGGATAGTGCCATTGGTTAGTCATGAGAAGAAGAGGTCAAGGATATGACATACCAAACCTAATGATGGTGAATCGCCAACCCCCTTTAATACCAAATTGTTCTGATTTCATATGCAACAAAATGGTCCTTGATAAAATCCTGCACAAGGTGAAGGAAGTATGCATCAGAATCAGATAAGTTGGTCTCTTAACCATAATTAGCATTAAGTAAACATTTTCAGTAGCCAAACTGTTGATGGGAAATATATAATAATGTGTGGTTCATGCCTTGCAATACAAAAATACCACTGTCAGATCCCTCTGGCTCATATTGTCTGAATCTCCAATCAGATTACCTACTCCATGTTGCCCCATCTTTCCCTTGAAAAGGAGCAAGCACTGGTAGAAAAAGGGCATGTTGTCCCGGTTCGTAAGGGCCTTTTGTCCAGGTTCCTGAACCGGGACTAAAGGGTCAGTACTAATGCCATGTCCCTTTAGTTCCGGTTCAATCCAGAACCGGGACAGATGGGCCTCCACATGGCCTGTGCGCGGAGCCCAGGCAGGAGACCCTTTGGTCCAGGTTGGTGGCACCAACCGGGACCAATAGGCATCCACGCGTCAGCATTTCTGTGGCTGGGGTTTTTGTTTTTTTTGAAAGGGTGGCGGGTTTGGGGGTTTTGGGGGGTTAATTTAGGTGTTTCATATATTGTGTTAGCTACCTAAAATTAATAGAGAGAAGTGTCCTCTCTTATGTCCGTGCTTGGTCGACGCTACGTACTATACATACGTATACAGAGGACTAGACACGCTAGCTAGCTAGTAAGCAAACAAAAGAAACAGAAGATCCTCATGCATGAACATATATGCATACAGAGAGAAGTGATATCGACCACCTCTCCTTCTCCGACAGATTGGTCGAACAACAAGTTCTCGTATATCTATCCAACACTACCGGCTACATATATACAATAATTATCTCTTACAAATATAATCATACGGACTCATGGTCCACATAGTATTCTCCGTCTTCAGCGATCACGTGGTCAAGAAAGAATGCCGCCAATTCCTCTTGAATTGCTCGCATGTGAGCTGGTGCTAGGATTTCATCCCGCTTCCAAAACATCTAATTTGAAGAAGGGGGTCAATACATATATATATGAATGAATGAAACTCAACACGAATGATGGTAATAAAATAAAATTGTGAATGTTGTTGTTTACGTACTTCATATTGTTCGTCAGTATAGCCCCGCTCATAGTTCATGTGGCGGATGGACTCGCAAACATAGTATTCACAGAAATCATTCCCTTGTTCCTGCCATAACCACTTTACAAGAAATAGAGGTCAATCAAACTGATAAGCAAGAATGCCAAATGGTATTGATGAAACTCGCGCTTGAATCAATAGGAGATGCGCGGAACATGCTACTATAGTACTTACTTTCGGGTGTCTAAATTGCAGCTTCTTTGGAAGTCCTGGAGCTTTTTTGGAGAATTTTTTCCAAACCCTGCCAGACAAAGAAAACAATTACTTTATATATTAGGAAATGAACAAAGTTGCTGATATGGTGGATAATGATCGATTTAACTTACTTCTCGAGCATTTGAGTCATGTCCGCATATTCCTGGGGATCTTTTCGTCTTGAGTCTAAGACGGTTACTAGTCCCTGCTCAAGCTTAATCTCTAGGAGAATATAGTGGTAACTGCACACGCATGCATAACTCATCAATTACATTACTATAACCTTGACTAATATATAAGGGAAACCGAATACGCACAAGACAGTAACACTCACCTGAAGTTGTAAGGAAAGAGTATTCACTAGTAGAAAAAGGGCCTATAGTCCCGGTTCGTAAGGGCCTTTAGTCCCGGTTCTTGAACCGGGACTAAAGTGTCGGTACTAATGCCCCGACCCTTTAGTCCCGGTTCAATCCAGAACCGGTACTGATGGGCCTCCACGTGGGCAGTGCGCAGAGCCCAGGCAGGAGACCCTTTGGTCCCGGTTGGTGGCACCAACCGGGACCAATAGGCATCCACGCGTCAGCATTTCTGTGGCTGGGGTTTTTGTTTTTTTTTGAAGGGGGGGGTGGGGGTTTTGGGGGGTTAATTTAGGTGTTTCATATATTGTGTTAGCTAGCTATAATTAATAGAGAGAAGTGTCCTCTCTTATGTCCGTGCTTGGTCGACGCTACGTACTATACATACGTATAGAGAGGACTAGACACGCTAGCTAGCTAGTAAGCAAACGAATGAAACAGAAGATCGTCATGAACATATATGCATACAGAGAGAAGTGATATCGACCACCTCTCCTTCTCCGAGAGATTGGTCGAACAACAAGTTCTCGTATATCTATCTGACACTACCGGCTACATATATACAATAATTATCTCTTACAAATATAATCATACGGACTCAGGGTCCACATAGAATTCTCCATCTTCAGGGATCACGTGGTCAAGAAAGAATGCCGCCAATTCCTCTTGAATTGCTCGCATGCGAGCTGGTGCTAGGAGTTCATCCCGCTTCCGAAACATCTAATTTAAAGAAGGGGGTCAATACATATATATATATATATGAATGAATGAAACTCAACACAAATGATGGTAATAAAATAAAATTGTGAATGTTGTTATTTACGTACTTCATATTGTTCGTCAGTGTAGCCCCGCTCATAGGTCGTGTGGCGGATGGACTCGCAAACGTAGTATCCACAGAAATCATTCCCTTGTTCTTGCCACAACCACTTTACAAGAAATAGAGGTTAATCAAACTAATAAGCAAGAATGCCAAATGGTATTGATGAAACTAGCGCTTGAATGACTAGTAGATGCGCTTAAAATGCTACTATAGTACTTACTTTCGGGTGTCTAAATTGCAGCTCCTTCGGCAGTCCCGGAGCTTTTCTGGTGAATTTTCTCCAAACCCTGCCGGACAAAGAAAACAATTACTTGATATATCAGGAAATGAACAAAGTTGCTGATATGGTGGATAATGATCGATTTAATTTACTTCTCGAGTATTTGAGTCATGTCTACATAGTCCTGGGGATCATTTCTTCTTGAGTCTAAGACGGTTACTAGTCCCTGCTGAAGCTTAATCTCTAGGAGAATATAGTGGAAACTGCACACGCATGCATAACTCATCAATTACATTACTATAACCTTGACTAATATATAAGGGAAACCGAATACGCACAAGACAGTAACACTCACTTGAAGTTGTAAGGAAAGAGTATTATATCTTTGTTTTCATTTATTACGAACGATCGTAGCAAGTTGGCCTCGGTAGCTGCGGCATGAAATTTAACATGAGTTGCATCTATGAGATATGTGTTAATGAACCCAATATCACCGACTTGTCTTTTCTTCAATTCGGCGATCTTCAATCTGCATAATATAGTGAGGATGATTATAAATACATGCAATGAAAGAGCTAAGCTGTATAGAGAAACTTAATGACAGAAGTAGTACTACTTACAGACAGTAGCAGGCGACCGTTGTTTTATCGAGGGGCAATTGATTGAAAAACTGATAGAACTCCTCAAATGGAACAGGCAACAGTTCAATTCGAACGAGGTCATGCTCCTTTTTAGCTTTCACATACAAAGTACTCCTCCCCCCAGAGTCTCTGCAGATTTTCAAGTACCAATCATGCAATCTTCGCATCATCGTTGATAGAGATCTTTCATCTTTGACGAGAGGCTTCCTGTACTCGTATCTTTGTATCTGCACGTCCATGGGTTTATAATGTACATCGTCGGGCAGGTAATCTGCAAGATTGCTATAACCGGGCACCATCCTCGGATCATTAGCGACGTTGTGGCTAGGCACCTTGAGTGGGGGGCATGATTGCTTCGCTTGTTCGCCGAGCAGGGCAATTTGTTTCCCAGCTCGTCGTTCTTTCAGCCTTTGATCACTGACAGTACTTCCCGACCGCTCCGCTTTGGCAAATTCCTTTCCAATAATGCGCTCATAGTTTCCTTTCGGCGGAGACTTTGGTGGTTTTGTTAGGGTAGCCAGAGTGCGCTTCACTTTCACCGGATCTACCTTCTCCTCCGGAGGTGGATGTCTCTTTGCTTTCAACCCTTGAAACCAGTCATCCACTTCGGTTCGCGCAATCTCGGCGTTCTCCTCCGGGGTCCTCTCATATGGTAACTTCTCTGGAGTCTTCAGAGAAGGACCGAATCTGTATGTCCTCCCGCCTCTGGTTGTACTGCTAGACATCGACCGAGCAGACGGAGCGGTTGTCTTCTTTACTTGCTTCCGAGGCGGAGGAGAAGGACTATGACGCGCCGGAGCAGCTGGAGCGGCGGCAGGTCTCTTCCGCCCTTGCTGACGAGGCGGAGAAGGAGGAGGCTGGCTGCTCGGGCATGTCGGCGCAGGCGGAGAAGGAGGCAAAGTGCCGCCACGCGCCGGAGAAGGAGCCGGCCGAGGGCCCTGATCGTCACTCGCCGGAGGAGGAGGCAGTGGAGGAGGCGGAGTGCCCTGACTCGCCGGAGGAGGAGGAGGAGGTGGAGGCGTCCAGTTCGGAAGGTTGATGAGCTCCTTCCACCATAGGCATGGAGTCTTCAAAGCAGACCCCAACCGAGTCTCCCCTTCACCGGTAGGGTGGTCAAGCTGGAGGTCCTCAAATCCCTCCGTTATTTCATCCACCATCACCCTAGCATATCCTTCTGGAATCGGCCGACAGTGAAAAGTTGCGCCGGGTTCGGTAGGATAAACAGAGCCAACGGCCGCCTTGACCTTCAAATTCATCCATTGCGTCATAAGGTGGCAATTTTGAGACTCCGTGATAGCATCCACGGGATAGCTGGCAGGAGTCGTCAAGGCATGCTCCGGCTGAAGCAGCTCGGTGGAAGCCACGCTGCTTCTGCGCTGAGATGGCAGGGTAGCTTCGGGGGAGGCTTCAGCAGTACGTTTGCTGTGATTTGCTTCTCATTCCTCTATCGCGTCTACCCTTGCTTGCAGCGCCTGCATTTGGGTCTGCTGCACTTTTTTCCTCCTCTCATGGGATTTGTAACCGCCTGCGTCCGGAAACCCAACCTTCCACGGAATGGAGCCTGGCATGCCTCGTGTCCGTGCAGGGTGCTCAGGATTCCCGAGGGCCATTGTGAGCTTGCCGTTCTCTCTGTCTGGAAAGAACGCCCCTTCCTGCGCTACTTTGATATACTGCTTAAGCTTCCTGACTGGTATGTCCATTTGATCGTTCATCCAAATGCACTTCCCTGTTACAGGGTCCAAGGTTCCGCCAGCCCCGAAGAACCAAGTCCGGCAACAGTCTAGCCAGTTAATTGTCTCTGGTTCGATCCCTTTATCAACCAGATCATTCTCAGTCTTGGACCACTTAGGCCGGGCTACGAGGTAGCCACCTGACCCCGTGCGATGGTGAAGCTTCTTCTTTGCAGCATTTTTCTTGTTTGTCGCCGACATCTTCTTACTCTTTTCTGATGTCTTGTGGGCCACAAATGCGGGCCAGTGATCTCTGATCTTCTCATATCTGCCCTTGAATTCTGGTGTCTCATTATTTTCGACAAACTTATTCAGCTCTTTCTTCCACCTCCTGAATAGTTCTGCCATCCTCTTAAGAGCAAAAGACTTGATTAATTTCTCTTTAACTGGGTTCTCTGGATTATCCTCTGGCGGTAGGGTGAAATTTGACTTTAGCTCAGTCCAAAGATCATTTTTCTGCATATCATTGACATAAGACTCCTCAGGGTCTTCTGTAGCCGGCTTAAACCATTGCTGGATGCTTATCGGGATCTTGTCCCTAACCAGAACCCCGCACTGAGCAAAAAATGCGCTCTTTGTCCGGAGGGGTTCAATCGGTTGGCCGTCGGGCGCGATTGCTATGATCTCAAACTTTTCATCCGAGCTCAACTTTTTCTTCGGGCCTCGTCTCTTTACCGAAGTTGTGCTCGATCCGGAGGGCTAGAAAAAAAACAAAGACTTAATTAATATGTGTACATACCAAAACAATGAATGCATCAATCAGCTAGTCAGCACAGGCTTAACTAATATATATATACCTGGCCGGACTTGGTTCGGTCACCGGAGCCGTCATCACGGTCTCCTTCTTGCACCGGCATTGGGTCACCGGAGCCGTCCTCATGTTCTTCTTCTTGCACCGGCATTAGGTCACCGTAGCCAGCTTGTTCACCCTCTCCTTCCAGACCATCGGTTTCGTTGAGAAAAAAACGAGACGGCATCACTTCCTTCTGCGATTATGTCCCTCAACAACGCTTCTTTTGCTTCGTCTAGGGCGGTGTCCATAGTTTCTACAAATATTTACAACATGGCAATTATTATTCAAACATGACAGATGGATATATTAGTGCCAAATGTAGAACTAGCTACCTAATCATAGTAAGCTATCGGGAGGGGGTATATATCGACAACGACGACACTACATCTATGTCCCTCGACGACCCTCGTTCCCGATAAAAAAAAGAGGAAGAAGAAGAAAAAAAGAGGAGAAGAAAGAATAGAGGAGAAGAACTCCTCTATTCTTTCTTCTCCTCTTTTTTTTCTTCTTCCTCTTCTTTTTTTATCCTCTTCTTCCTCTCATGTTCGAGAGGATCGCCGAGGGGTCGGGAGGTTGCCTAGTGTCAAAGGATTCAACAAAACCATGTCTTCATCATTAGGCGAAAGGAACATGTGCATGATGGTACGAAGCTCTTCAAAGTTGTTCTGGAACGGAGTCCCAGATAGGATAATTCGCTTTTTGGTACAAAGTTCAGCAAGAGCCTTCCGAATATCGCTATTTGGAAGGCCTTTGCTGAATTCGTACCAAAAGGCGGATTATCCTATCCGGGACTCCATTCCGGAACAACTTTGCAGAACTTCGTACCAACATGCCCTGGTTACTTCCGTCTAATGATGAAGGCATGGATTTCTTCAATACTTTGACACTAGGAAACCTCTCTCGACCCCTCGGCGATCCTCGACCCCTCGAACCCTCGACGACCCTGGAACCCTCAACCCCTAGACGACCCTCTTCTTCCTCTCATTTTCGAGAGGATCGCCGAGGGGTCGGGAGGTTGCGTAGTGTCAAAGAATTCAACAAAACAATGTCTTCATCATTAGGCGAAAGTAACATGTGCATGATGGTACGAAGCTCTTCAAAGTTGTTCTGGAACGGAGTCCCAGATAGGATAATTCGCTTTTTGGTACAAAGTTCAGCAAGAGCCTTCCGAATATCGCTATTTGAAAGGCCTTTGCTGAATTCGTACCAAAAGGCGGATTATTCTATCCGGGACTCCATTCTAGAACAACTTTGCAGAACTTCATACCAACATGCCCTGGTTACTTCCGGGTAATGATGAAGGCATGGATTTCTTCAATACTTTGACACTAGGAAACCTCTCTCGACCCCTCGAACCCTCGACGACCCTGGAACCCTCGACCCTTAGACGACCCTGGAACCCTCGACCCTCGACCCTATAGAACCCTCGAACCCTCGACCCTGAAACCCTCGACCCTTGACCCCTTAACGACC
>NC_041382.1:9451912-9452598 GCF_002162155.2 Triticum dicoccoides | reverse complement strand
TCTCCTCTTCTTTTCCTCTCCTCTTCTTCTTTCCTTCCTCTTCTTATTTTCTTCTTTCCTATCCTTCTTTTTCTAAAATTGTAACTTTTGCATATATAAAACTTTTCTAAAATTGTAACTTTCTATATAAAACTTTCCTATCGGGAGGGGGAGAAGATCGAAGAAAAAAAAGAAGAAAAAAAAGAGGAGAAGAAGAAAGGAATAGAGGAGAAGAAGAAAAAATAAAAAAATCTATTTTTTCTTCTTCTCCTCTATTCCTTTCTTCTTCTCCTCTTCCTTTTCTTCCTCTCCTCTTCTTCTCCTTTTTCCTCTTCTTATTTTCCTTTTTCCTCTCCTAAATATATAAAACTTTTCTAAAAATGAAAGTAACCTAAAATGTACTAAATCAGAGAACATATATAGATAATCCTTTTCTAAATATTTAAACCTAACTTTTGCATATATGAACATATATACACAGAGAACATAAAAACATATATACATTTTTATAAAAAAGAAAAATACAAAATACAAACATATATATGAAAAAAAATCTGAAAAGAAGCAATATACACAATACATATATACATAATATACACAAAGAGGCAATATACACAAGCATATATAATATATAAAAAAACAGGGGAGGGGCGCCAGCCGGACCAACGGGCAGGGCGACGGCAACGGGCGGGCCGCGGCGACGGTGA
>NC_041382.1:9437339-9451611 GCF_002162155.2 Triticum dicoccoides | reverse complement strand
GGGACCAATGCCCCCTTTAGTCCCGGTTGGTGCCACCAACCGGGACGAAAGGCCTGTGCTGCCCCGAACCCAAATATTTAGTCCCACCTCGCTAGTTGAGAGGGAGGCGCACCTGTTTATAAGGTGTGGTGCGCCTTCCCTCTCGAGCTCCTCTCTAAAGCAGGCTTTCGGGCCTAACACTGCAATCTGTGTCTGTGGGCCTACTGGGCCTCCCGCGGGCCTGAATCCTGGCCCATGGTAGGGTTTCTAGTCGTATTCAGGCCGTGGGGGCCCAGTAGGTGGCACTTTTTTGTTTTTTTGTTTTTTTTTTGTTTCTACTTAGAACTAAATACTTATAGTTTTGTAGTGATTTCTTTTTTATTTTAAGTCACAAAAATTATGAACTTTCTGTTAGTGCCATTAGTTTTAAAATTTGAATAGTTTCAATTTGATTTTTTTAAAATTTGTGTGAATCGCTAGTTTACGAATAACTTTACTATAAAAATTGATTTTTGAGTCAATCTTTTTCCTGCTATTTAATATTACTGTGTTTTATCATTATACTCAATTTGGTAATTTTAGTTAGTCGTAACAAATATTATAGGGGTGAGCCCTATTTTTTCCAGTTTTTTTGTTTTGTTTTCTGCATTATTTATTTCCTTTTGTTTTTTGCTTTATTTTTAATTCTTTTTGCTTTTAGTTTTAGAAAAATTATTAAATTTCTGTTAGTGCCATTAGTTTTCAAATTTGAAAACACTTTTTTAGTTTTTTTGTTTTCTTTGTTGCTTTATTTATTTTATTTTGTTTCTACTTACAACAAAATACTTATTGTTGCTATTTTTATTTTTTTCCAGTTTTTTTGTTTTGTTTTCTGTATTATTTATTTTGTTTTGTTTTTTGCTTTATTTTTTAATTCTTTTTGCTTTTAGGTCAGCAAAATTATAAACTTTCTGTTAGTGCCATTAGTTTTCAAATTTGAATAGTTAAAATTTGAATTCTTTGAAAATTGTTTGAATCACAAGTTTGTGATTAACTTACTAAAAAAATGAGAATAGATGCGCTTATAGAGAAAATTCAACCTAAATTCCTAGTAAATTTCTATGAATTTCAGAGAAATTCACTATGAATTTAGGTTAACCTTTTCTCTATTAGGGCATCTATTTTCACTTTGAGAGGAGCTCAACAAGGCAGAGAGGGAAGGGCTTATAAACCGGTGTGAGCCCCCTTCGGTTCGCGAGGTGGGACTAAACTCGGCCCGCAACGAGGACCAACCCTTTAGTCCCGGTTTGTGGCACAAATCGGGACTAATGGTCATGGGCCAGGGGCGAGGAGCAAAATTATAAACTTTCTGTTAGTGCCATTAGTTTTAGAAAGTTGAAAGTTGAAAGTTGGCATGGGCCAGGGAATAATGGTCATGGTATTACGAGGGCCGAACCATAAGACATGAAAGCATTTCAAATGAACTCTGAAAAAGTTGAAAGTTGGGATGGTATCATAATTTCACCCACATAGCATGTGCATGTACAAAACGGATAATGGTAGCATGTTCGTGTGTTACAAAGTTGCGGGAGAAAGTCTTCACTTTTTCTTCGCTTGTGTCATTTGCTTATTGCGCCGTAACCATGGATAATCTTCATTGTTTATCAGGATGGGTCAGCCTTGACATTGAAGGGAGGAATTTCATGAAACTTTTCATATTCTTCAGACATGTCTGTCTTGCCATCCACTCCCAGGATGTCCCTTTTTCCTGAAAGAACTATGTGGCGATTTGGCTCATCGTATGATGTATTCGCTTCCTTATCTTTTCTTTTTCTCGGTTTGGTAGACATGTCCTTCACATAGATAACCTGTGCCACATCATTGGCTAGGACGAACGGTTCGTCAGTGTACCCAAGATTTTTCAGATCCACTGTTGTCATTCCGTACTGTGTGTCTACCTGTACCCCGCCGCCTAACAGATTGACCCATTTGCACTTAAACAAAGGGACCTTAAAATCAGGTCCGTAGTCAAGTTTCCATATGTCCACTATGTAACCGTACATCCATTGCCGGTTCACCTGCGTGCATTATATATAATTAAGTGTCCAAATTAATAGAAGTTCATCATCACATTAAAACCAAAGTGCATACATAGTTCTCATCTAACAACATATAGCTCTCCAGAGCATCTAATTAATTAAACCATACATTGAAATTATGTAAAACATTTCAATGCGAAAACAAATACGATCATAATCGCAACCAAGATAACAATTAATCCAACGGCATAATGATACCAAGCCTCGGTATGAATGGCATATTTTCTAATCTTTCTAATCTTCAAGCGCATTGCATCCATCTTGGTCTTGTGATCATCGAGGACATCCGCAACATGCAACTCCAATATCATCTTCTCCTCCTCAATTTTTTTTATTTTTTCCTTCAACAAATTGTTTTCTTCTTCAACTAAATTTAACCTCTCGACAATAGGGTCGGTTGGCATTTCCAATTCACATACATCCTACATAAATAAAATCTATGTCACGTTGGTCGGCATAATTTTCATAAACAATAAATGAACCAATAGTTATAAAGATAATATATATACCATATCCGAATCATAGACAGGACGAGGGCCGACTGGGGCGGATATCAAAACCATCGCACTATATAAGATGCAATAATAAAAGTAAGAAAATAATACAGGTATCTATGTAAATATACAAGTAAGAATATTTTTCCTTTCAAATAGAAGATAAGAACAAGAGGCTCACCATGGTGGTGCCTGCGATGAGCTCGGCGCGGGTGATCGATGGCGGTGAAGACGGGGACGGGGCGTGACAGACCGCTAAACCTAGACAAATATTATGGAAAATGGAGCTTGGAGGTCGAGCTTGGAGAGGAGAAAGCTTAAGTAGTGTGGCTCAGACATTCCATCGAACACCTTGTGTGCATAGGAGATGAGCTAGAGCACCACCAAGCCCTCTCCCCCTCGGCCAGAAAAACAGAGCAGTGTGCTCTGCTCTCACGCGAGGGGGTATATATAGGCACTTCATTGGTCCCGGTTGGTGGCATGAACCGGGACTACAGGTGAGCCTTTGGTCCCGGTTTAAGCCACCAACCGGGACCAATGATGGTGGGCCAGGAGCGAGGCCCATTGGTCCCGGTTCATCCCACCAACCGGGACCAAAAGGTCCAGATGAACCGGGACCAATGGCCCACATGGCCCGGCCGGCCCCCTGGGCTCACGAACCGGGACCAATGCCTCCATTGGTCCCGATTCTGGACTGAATCGGGACTAATGGGCTGACCCGACCTGAACCAAAGCCCTGTTTTCTAGTAGCGAAGCAGCTGCTGTCGTCGTTTGCGATGGACATCACCGTCGCAAGACATTGAAAGCAGTACTGCACGGAAGAACGTGTGACCATGGTGGATGCCTGGAGCAGATGTGCTGGTGTTCCATCGTTGGGGCGGCAAGGATCTCAAGGCCCCAGGTACATCAAGACGGCCTCCTCATCAGTAGCCTCAATGGCGTCGAGGTGGGGTCGAAGCGTGGCAACGGGACCAAAGGCGAGGGCCGGTGGGGGAGAAGCCGAGGCGGCGAAGGGCCTTGAGGGGCGACGATGTGTGCGGGTGCTCGGCCCCAGCGGCGTCATCAACGGTCGCGGGCGGGCGCTCGGTCCCAGCGGCGTCGTGAACGGTCGAGGGCGGCCGGCGGAACCTGCAGCACATGACGCCAAGCATGGAGCTGGCCTCTCTGGAGATGATGCAGGCGAGGTCAGGGCTGTTTCCGGGGAGGGTGCGCCTAGGGTTAGGAGATGCACGGGACAGGGAGTGGCCGTCGTGGATTGTTGACCGCGGTCACAGGTGGCGGAGAGGAGCAGATCCGGGGCTGGGAGAAGCAGCATGTGTTGCTGCGTGCGTATGCCCGTGATAGTGCCATGGTAAGAACTCAGTGGTGGAAAAAGGAACGGCCACGGGTTGCTCCTCCTTGTGCGGCAGCATCTTTGAATCGAAGCTAATCTGTCGGTGGATCCCCATCTCTGCTATGCTCCGGGTCTCTTTTTTCAGGTAAAAAAAAGGGCAACTGAAGGTGTGGACGGACGGGTAGGGGTATGAGCACCGCCGGGGTAGGCAGTGCGCGGCTGCGGGGCGGGGACCGGCGGCGCGCGGTCGAGTAGTAGGAGTGGCGGTGCGCTGGAGGTTGAAGATGGCGAGGTAGGGTTGTGGGTAGTGCGCACGGGTGGGTTCTTTTTTTTTTTCTTTTCTATCGGTCGTATCGGTTCAGGATCATTAGGACTACGGGTTCAATTGTCAGAAAATACATGGACCTTTGTGTAAAAACATCGCTACGGTGATCCCGAAGACTGAATCCGTGCTTCATTATTAAGGAGAGATAATTCGAAAGATAGTTTAGCCTGTACAGACGATGAGATGAACATGGTGGCATGTTTGTCTCTAGTTTTGGTAATTTAATAGTTAAGTCACATCCTTATTTTATTTTAGCCATTTAGCTTACATCCAACTGTGGCGACAAGTTGAATGATGTGAGTTAATCTGGTGTACTGAAAGAGTCTCCAATCAATCAATAAATAAATAAATATTCATATAACAAATGTATAGATATGGAGAGGAGCTAGCTCCTTACGATGTTTAGACATCTGTTTATTTTTCTTTAGTACGTGGGCCAGTTGGAGCCTAGCTAGCGCATCGTCCTATTAATACCCTCTGAAACGAGCTAGATGCACCAAGAGCAAGCGTGTCTCCCAACACAAATCTCAGCACATCTATTCAGTACATCCTATTGCACAACTTTCCATCTATATATCCTACTTCATAGCATCCGTACAGCTAGCTCATGCAGAATGAGTTCGCAAACAATGTACGGATTCTCAAATCTTACGACTTTTGCTACGCTGGTCATTACCATGGCCACCGTACTTGTGTTTTTTGCACTGAAAAATAGAAAAGTTTTACTGTCCGTCAAAAGTGAGCAACACCAGCTCCCACCCGGGCCTCCCACGCTGCCCTTCATCGGCAACATTCACCAGATGATGTGGAACAAGCCGGCCGTATTCCAGTGGATCCATCGCCTGCTCCAGGAGATGGACACAGACATCATGTGCCTCCGTCTCGGAGCCATTCATGTCGTCGCCGTGACATGCCCGGAGATAGCATGCGAGGTGCTGCGGAAGAAGGATGAGGTGCTGGCCTCCCGTCCGGCAACCTTTGCATCGGGTTCGTTCAGCTTCGGGTACAAGGGCACCATCGTGACACCACATGGAGTGCAGTGGAAGAAGATGAGGCGCGTCCTCACCTCGGAGATCCTCACCGCGTCCATGGAGCAGAAACTCCATCATCTCCGGCAGGAGGAGTGTGACCACCTCGTGACGTACATCAACAACACCTGCATGTCATGTCCAAACAGCCTAGTCGACGTGCGACATGTTGCCCAACATTTCTGTGGTAACATGATAAGAAGGCTCGTGTTGGGTAAGAGATACTTTGGCAGCGAGCTGCCGGGTTCGTCAGCTAGCGGACCCGGACATGATGAGATGGCACATGTCGCCGCTCTCTTCACGCTCCTCAACTATCTCTACAACTTCTGCGTGTCCGACTACTTCCCAGCTCTCGTAGGGCTTGATTTGGAGGGCCATGAGAAGGTTTCCAATGATGTCATGGGAATACTCAACCGGTTTCATGACCCCATCATTGAGAAGAGGATCATCGAAAGGTCGAATCTTCGGAATGGTGGTGAAAGCAAAGAGGCCAGAGACTTTCTGGACGTGCTGGTTTATCTAGATGATGCAGATGGCCAACCATTGTTGTCCGTGGATGATATCCGGGCACAGATAGTGGTTAGTACGCATTTCAACCTCTATCAATATTCAGTAATCCAACAAACAACCATGCATGCATTCGTGAAGTGCAAGAAGAATTTGATCCCCCATTTTTCTTTTGATAGAAAACTGACCTTTTTTTTTCCTATATCGATGTAGGAAATGATGTATGCAACAATCGACAACCCATCAAATGCTGTCGAGTGGGCGCTCGCTGAGATGGTGAACAAGCCAGAGGTGATGAAAAAAGCAACTGATGAAATCAACGCCGTTGTCGGTAAAGATAAACTAGTCCAGGAGTCTGACATTCCACGACTAAACTATCTCAAGTCATGCATCCGAGAGGCTTTCCGCATACACCCATACCATGCTTTTAACCCACCCCATGTCGCCATGGTAGACACCACTATCGCTGGCTACACCATCCCTAAGGATAGCCATGTCATTTTAAGCCAGATGGGACTTGGTCGGAACCCCAAGATCTGGAACGAACCACTTGATTTTCAGCCCGAGAGGCATTTGAATACCGCAAATGTGCTCCTCAGTGAACCAGGACTGCGTTTTATTTCATTTAGTAGTGGGAGGAGGGGTTGTCCCGGAATTTCACTTGGTACCTCAGTCACAGTGATGTTGTTTGCGAGGATGTTGCAGGGATTCACCTGGACGAAGCCCCCTGGAGTTGACAGAATCAGTCTCCAAGAAAGCAATACCGGCGCCCTTGCCTTAGCTGAACCCCTGATTCTGCAAGCTAAACCACGGCTGGCCGCACATCTCTATGAGAAAATTTAATAGAGTTAATGCATGTTTTAACCAATTATCAGGAATATATATCCTAATAAGAATTTTGTAGATCCCATGTCCTCAGTGGTCGTGCCTTCCTCGGTTATTCAAAAAACAAAAGGGAACAACGTGTGTCTGTAGAAATAAAGCAATGACAATGCTAATGTAATGTGTGTTGTTGGGCTGTGTGCACTGTTTGTGTGGGCAGAAGCAGCAAAATTTGTTATTTTATTGTATTGTCGAACTAAATATATTGTATGTACTTAGCATTATGATACTCTGCAAACAGTTCATGGAATTATAAAATTATATGTTGCCTACCACCTTCGCATCATAAATGTACAAAGCTAATGTTTATTACAATGTGACAACCAGCGGAATAACCTATAATTATTCACCTCTTAGTATCTAAATACAATTATCTACGAGAAAATAAGATGAAGACTGGTGAAGAAATACGTATGGAGGGAAGATAAATAGTTTTGTATCATTAATATGTATAATATGAATACAGAATTATATTTCCACATTTTTAATGTCGTGGAAACAAAGAAGGACACACATATACTGGTAGAACACATTGTCATATGACATCTTGTATTCCTTCAATGTTTCAAATTCCTTCATATTCTTTTTCGACACTTCACTTTCAGTATTGTACATGGTGCTCTTCTGGCTCTCTTCTTTCGCTTGCACGTACTCTCTCTGTAAAGAAATATAAGTGTGTTTAGATCACTAAATAGTGATCTAAGCTCTCTTAATATTTCTTTACAGAGGGAGTATCATATTTGCACCGTCAATATATATGGTGCAAGAATAACATTCACATACACGATTGCTTCTAGAGACAGATGGTAGGATTCCAATTCATTTTAACCATGGAGTCGTGTCCAATTAAGATACAAATATTGGAATATGCTTATTTACAAATTCAGTAATCCAAATAGGCATATAAAAAATCAATGCAAGCATATGTTAATGCTTACAAATATTTTCTTGTCAAGCTCGAAAATAAGCTACAAATGCAAAAATAGCAGGATTCCTATTAAGTTTAACCGTGTGTCAAAAGAAAAAATAAGATAAGCATGGAATCATGTCCGGTTAAAGATACAACTATACAAATTAATGTTTAAAAGCCAATCTAAATAGGGATATAAGATAGCAATACACCCATGCATTAATGCTCACAGGTATCCACACAGACAAGCCGTAAAGTAGACAAAAAATTGTCCAGGATCTATATAATATAACAAAAGTGCACGCTCATGTGGAGTAAGCAAAAATTATGAGACTGTAGGCCGTGGGGCATGAACCAACGACAGGTAGAACTAGAAGCACCTGTAAGTTAACCACAGCGACTATGAGTAGGACATGCACACGTTGTATATTCATTCATTTGGCAGTTAGTGATTCGTTAGATTTCCTATCTCCATTTCTCTGGACTAGTTTATCGTGACTTAGTAGTTGGGACTTCAAGACATGCATGCATACGGACTCTTACAGAGAGTCTCTCTAACAAATGATGCAGCGAAGGTTGTCAAGAAAGACAAATATACATGACCTGATAGGTATTGACGGCATGTCGTCAAAGAGTCTCTTGCATAATTCCTCACTTCCTATGAACATGCAGCGAGCAGGTAGCTCAGGCCACATGGAATAAATTTTGACCCCGACCGTATGCATATACTACAAAATTTCAATAGAATATAGCCTACAAAATTTATTACGTGCTTGCTTGTTTGATTCTGCGGAGATGATCGATCGTGCCAACTTGTCAACTTGTGTATGATGACCTCTATAATTTAGTTCAATAGCGACCGGTGGAAAAAAAATAGCTACAGTTTTGTGTGCGTCCTTGTAATCCACAATAGTGTTTTATTTTTACAAACCAGCCATGTCCCCAGAAGCAATCGCTGGTAAAAAACATATCACTGAGTGCATTTAAATTTCAGATACATATCAGTATATATTATTGTTGTGTAGCCCATCCATTCACATATATAAGATGTTTTGGATATTTCAATATAGACAACATACAGACTTAAATGAGTGGCAAACACACTAGAACGTCTCTATATACACCCGATTCAGAAAAAACTTAGAACATGTTATATTATTGAACGGAGAGAACAGTTTACAAAAAGAAGATCCATTCCTGCTTGTGTTATTTAAACATAATATTTGTCGATACATACGTAGATGTCAAGTCTTGATGGGAAATTAATTAACCATATTATTACTCACTGACATAAAATACTTCGTAGCTAGCTTATTACTATTACTTGATGGGACATTAATTTTTGCCTAAAGTAGAATATTTTTTGTTCAAAGACTGATCCTTCAAAAAAGTATGTGATGTATTTCGGAGCGAGCTTATTACTATTTTGACCTAAATATGAACGGGGCCAGAGTACACGGAAATTTCTCATTTGAGCCAGTAGGTAATAGTCGTCCTCGTGGGAGCCCAGTGGAGGTTGACGAACTGAGCGCACCAGATAATTTCCACCTATTTTCATTATTCCTTCCCAATTTCTATTTTACTTCATTTTCACCTTTGCTCATTTTTTAATGTTTTTGGAATATAAGTGGCCATCCATACATGATGTATCCAGTCCTTTTTATTAAATGTATTGTTTCTGAGATAATTTTTGAATTTTTAGGTATCTTTCCTTCTTCCTCTTGTGAATTCTAATCTATTCCCCAAAAACTGTAAGACTCGTCAATTAGCTATGCAAGTCCAAAATAGAGCTCAAGCTCCATGGATCTCAGTTTAAAAAAAACATTTTAAAGTTTCAAAGAATTCTGAAAACAATAGTGCACCTTCATAAGGATGTATACTACATGTGTAAAGTTTGATGATGATGTACATTAAGGTGAGATCTACACACAAAAAAAAATATGTGATTTCAAAAATAGGGAACAATACACAGACTAGTATTCACTATAAAAATGCACAATTTTTTAATTTTTTATGTAGCTCACATGTTAATGTACTTCATTGTAATTCTTTATACCCTTCATATAAATATCCATATAAACATGTAGAAAATATTACTGGATATTTTAAAGATTTGAAATATACATTTTGAGATTTAAAAAAAAACTTCATGGTGTCCAGGCTTCAAAATGCCTCACTCTAACTAGCTATCGTTAGTTAGTAGTGCAAGCAACATGTAAGCAGGGGAAATAATCCTCAAATAAATGTATTGGTAACCATGCACACAATAAGAGTCTTGATAAAAGAAACAGAGGGGGTATATGAATTCAACTCTAGCAATGACAGTTGTTAGGTTATAGGTAGATCAGAATTTCAATTTTGTTGTCGAAAGAGTATTACTTCATATCCCTAATCTAAACTTGAAGAATCATTAATTAGCTACTGGTAATTGCTGCTCTAATCAACATTATAACCAGGTGAAATAATCCTCACAACAATGTCTTGGTCACCATGCACATAAAAGATACCTGGTAATAGAAATGGAGGAAGTACATAATTCAACTCAAGAAATGATGGTGCTTCTTGTTATAGGTAGATCTGACTTCTAATGTGTTGTGGAAATATATTAACGTTATATCCTCTAACAGATATAGTGGCGGGTACATAGCTTTTTATGACACAAGGAACTCACACATCTGCCATTTACCGCCAAATCTAGGGACATTGTTCTCGGCAAAATTACCCCCACCCTTCTGATGGAACTCATTTTCTTTCAAGGAGATCGAGAATCTGTGAATTTCTGATAAACAAAATTAAGTATTTATTTCAAGGGCTTTGAAAAGCGAAAGGATGAAGACTGATTTACATCCTCTGAAAGCACATGAAGTATGGCTTTTGAGCTTTTTCTCCACCCACCTCTGAGCATCTTGTTGGAATGGTCCTAGGAAAAACTACATACGAGCACAGCCAACTTTCCTCTTCTGAGCAAATAAATGTAGTATTTAGCCCAACCAATCATTGGTGAATATATGTCTATCATGAAAAGTGGAGTATTTGTGGCCAAGATCTTTCTATTAGTAGGTGCACACATCTAGAAGAAAGCTGAGACACCCAAGGCACGGGAAGGCAAGCAACATGGAGAAAAGAGAAGCACAAGGTAGGAAAACATATATTCTGATTCTAGGCAACTGGCAGCTCGGACCATATGGATTAAATTTTGACGTTGTAGGTCTTCTTGTACTAGTATAATTAACTAGAAATATGGCCCACGATATGTAGCACAAACTTGCTGGCTTGTTTCTTTCTCCTAAATTTTGTGGAGATGATCTATCGTGCCAACTTTTGTATATGATTGATCTGTAGAATATAGCTCTATGGTGAGCACTGGGACATATACTTACAGCTTTGTTGCGTGCGTCGTTGTACTCTATAGTAGTATTTCTTATTACAAACTTGGCACCATACCCGGCAAAGTAGGCACTCGACGACACTCGAGATTAAGGGGTCATTCATGAATGGATGTTCAGCTAGAAAATACTATTAGGAAAATAATGACCAACTTGCTTGTCCTTATGATTTCACCTGCTGCTCTTGAATGCTTAAATGTCTTGCTTTTAGCAGCCAACAAATGCACAGAGGAGCGACGTCATCTCAAAGAAGCAATATGATGTCATCTATAACCACATAAGGCCAATGTAAATTCTAAACCTGTCGTTTCAGCAAGCCTTTAGCAGCTAGCTAAATTTAAAATAGTAACTCAGACGAACTGCTCGAGACTAGATGTGGATTAACCATGAACACCAGTTGTGTGTGCCTACAGCAGGAGCAGCACAAATCCTGAACTTGTTAACTATAGAAAATTATTTGTAAGAAAATATTTGAATTCTTTATGTGCCCGGTGATTTAAACTAAAAAAATTAAACATAAATACTTGTTTGTTCTTTATGGAATTTGTGCTTAAAGGTTAGATTTGAAGCATTAAACAACTTTATCAGAATTAGTTACATTCAAAAAAAAATCCTCAGTGGACCATTGACTAATTATTACAGTTATTCCACAAAAAAGACTAATTGTTATAGTTACCAGTTGACACATCACTCTAGTTGTGGGCTTCTGTTTTTATGGTTAGATGTTCTGTGTGTATCAGTTCATATGGGACAACCCAAGTGACACGAGTGTGGCAGGTTCTAAAAGTGGATTATCTCTTGAGCTGGCTTGTAGTGCCGCCCATCCCATTGAACTTTTTTTAATCAAAGACCAGGCTTAATACAAGACTGGTCCAGCTCTAATCACAACACGGTTGCTGACACAAGATGCATATACATTAAGAGTAACATGCTATTTCAGTGATATATCATGTGCCAAATACTAAACTTTCATTAAAAAAAGAAAGTAAGATCATACTATATGGGAGAATAAAAATGGCTCGCAATTCTGGTGTGCAATCACTAATGAGTGTTAAAACAAAATATACAATACATGCGGAAGTAAATGTACCGACCCCACCCGAAATGGTCAAGTCTCTGTGTATCTGTACTGTCCCAAGATCAGGCTATAGCACAGAGTACATTAATGTATATATGAAAGTTCAATCGCACACACAGTACATTAATGTATATATCAAAGTTACATCTCACCTGCTTTATTACATCGAATCTCATATAGAGTCTTTCTTACAATAAAATAAATTCGGCCGAAGGCCAACTCATGAGATAAACTACTGCAGAAGACATAGAAGATAGCGAGTCCATCCGACTCCAAGGGCATATCACCGAGCGTAGATCGTAGCCACACTCCTGGTCGGAACAAACCTCTGCAACATGACATGTCGCAGCCGTGTAGGTCGGCATTTTGGATATGCCGGCAAGTCATAGAGAGGAAACAATAATAAAATGCTATCACTATAAGCAATTTTGGTTGTGGGGCTCTAAGTTTAAGTTTTTGTGAAAAGCAATTTTTTTAGTTTTCCACTCTGCAGAGTCTTCTGCACTTCACCCACAACAATCGTTCCCTCCTTTTGTGTCCTCGCACTGCCAGATGTTTGAGGACGGGACAAACGATTCTTCCATAGAGTTCCTCTGGGCCACTCTCATTGCCCATCCATTTCCTACTATTCTTCTACATCTGTTGGCACAGTTCGTCCAGAGTCACAACTAGGGTCAACCAAGCCAAAGCCCATAGTGACTTGTGGCTGCACATGTAAGCTTCCGGTCAAGGTATATTCATCCGTGTCTTCGAGCCTCGGTGAAGCTTTCCGCAAGATGTCATGGCGCTTCTCCATGCATCCCTGGCTCAACCACTAGGTACTCCAGGGTGCCCTTCCATCTGTCCTCAATCCAGTAGTGACATTTAAGTTCATCTTGAGATCTTGAAGTCTTTGGGTTGTAGCCATCAACTTAACTCTCACAATTCCCATGTAATTCACTCAACCAACCCCGTCTACTAAGCATAGCAAAATAACTACACGCTCTCGTGCATTGGTGACAAGGGGGTTTGGGTTCAACCTACCACATGATACTACTCAAGAACAGAAAATCAAATTCACCTACTTGCATGCATGGTGGGCAGGATATCAACTAATGAAATAAAAATACTAGGTAATAAAATACACGATCAAATGACTTGCCTTGGTGACGATCTTCAAACTCTACAGAATGGTAATAACAAGCCTCGCACTCCGGGTACTCTATCGAAACAAACAAGACATACATAAGCATACCATCATACAAAATAATATTATAACAGTAAGTAAAACTAATAATAAAACAATCAATGAATACACACAAAGAAACCTAAAAACAAAGCCAACGAAAACAATAAAACTCATTGCAAAGTCTTAGTACAAGTAAAACAGGCTACAAACAAATTTTCTGCCACTAATAAATTTTAACAGAAAGAAAAACAAAGTTTTTACTACATAACAGAAATAAAATCAACTCAAAATTTCCATGCAAAAGGAATC
This sequence comes from Triticum dicoccoides, assembly GCF_002162155.2. Classification (NCBI taxonomy): domain Eukaryota; kingdom Viridiplantae; phylum Streptophyta; class Magnoliopsida; order Poales; family Poaceae; genus Triticum; species Triticum dicoccoides. The sequence goes on along the minus strand of NC_041382.1, from coordinate 9,438,134 downwards.
ATAGTAAAATCATTTATAAAACTCCCATAATGATCAAAACTAGTTTTCAAGAAAGATAAAAGAAACAAAGTAATACAAGCATTTTTTTACTACATATAATTGGGCTACGGTTAACATAACAGAAACTAAATAGAACTTGTCAAAAAAAGGACTAAAGCAAATAATTTAAAACAATTAAAAGGAAAGAAAATAGCACTAATCATATAAAATACTAAAATAATACTATTTTGCTAAAAGAAAAATTATAAAATAAATTAAAAACAAAATCATGAGTGCTACTGAATGAACTACTATTTTTGGGACAAACTTCAAAAAGAATCAACTTAAATGCTATTTTCAAACAAAATATATTTGTAATCAAGTGTTTGAATGAAATTCATGCAAATTCAGATTTCTAACTTTTAAAAATAGTCAAACTTGTCCTCTACAGAAACTTCATAAAATTTCTAACCTAATGCAAAAAGAATCACTAAAAATATTAAAAACTCTAGAATATATGGATTTTCTAAAAATAGGAACTATTCCGAAATCTAAAAAGAAACCAGGAAGGAAAAAAACTACGGGTTGGTTGATGGGCTACGTGACAAAGCACTATTGGCTGCGGCTAGTGACCGAACTTCAGATGCGGGCGGACGACTGAGCTCTAGAGAAAAATGGTTCACACCTAAATAAAAAAATGCATTCTATTATGGTCATGCGATTTAGATCCTACGGTGGAGGGGGCTCCCAGGGCTCGGTGGTCCACGGGGAGGCTACTTCGGTTTTCTCTAGCTGAGGGGAGGGGAGAGAGAGAGA
>NC_041382.1:9420438-9436883 GCF_002162155.2 Triticum dicoccoides | reverse complement strand
TTTCGGAATGATCAGGAGAATAAATCCTAAAACATGGACTATTTTCAAGAGGCAAAATAAAAACGAAGTAATTTTTTTTAGAAAAATCCAAATAAAACACTATTTGACCTTCAATTCTTTTGACATTATTTTCTTATAATTTTCGTTGTCATGCTACCTCCTCTCATACTTTTTGACAAAAGTATTTTGTCAGGGATTCTTTTTGCAATATAATCAAATGCTATTTTGAAATGAAGTCAAAACTGATACGGTAACCCAATTGCCTCTAAAAATTCAACTGCCACAACACTTCAATCAAAATGCAATAGATGCTTAGCTATAATTTTAAAACATTCCAAATGGCAAATTTTGGATGTTACATAAAAATGACATGCAGAAGAACACTTTGAACTATAAAGAGAAAAATAAACTGACGCTTTCAATAATACATATTTTGTGCTTAAAAAGTTGCATGTAAAACGTTTATTCACTTTCTTATTGGCATGAAAGGGCTAGAGAAGTTTGCATCGTTCTTCTATCTTAGAATTAGTCGGCATTAAAAATCGATTGAAATCCATCATACATGAGTGATTTGTAAAACGGTGATAAGTTGCAATAGATTTTAAAAATCTTATTCCCCTTTACAACAGGTTTAGTTACTAGGGCAGGGCGGGGGTTATCCGGCTGTCGAAATTAAAGTGATACGATCTGGTTCATCCTTGGTGTTGGACCTTAGAACCCGTAGGAAATTGTTAGGTTAAAGCCCCACTTGGATTGCCTTCGAAATATAAAACATGAATGGTTACTCATGTATCTTATTGTACCAGTAAAATACAACTAAATATATTTTCCCCTATAATCCGCCGCCATCCCCCAAACAACGAGGAGATAATGCCCATCACGTCCAAGACTGATGTTGCACTATCGCAGATCGATCTCAAGATAACATCTTATTGGGCGCGACCCAAAGCATTGCCTCTAAGGCACATGGTCGTAGAAAAGTCCCATAGTGGTCGTCGAACTCTAGATCGGCCTCCTCAGCACAACAAAGTTGGAGGGGAGCTCCAAATGTTCCACCATCCGAAGCGCTGGTGGCCTCCAGACTACAGTGGCTAGTCAATTGTGTAGGGGAGGACAGTCGACTCAAGTTTCTGCCGGCTAGCTCATCCTAAAGTCTTGGTCGCCTTCATTATCTTTGTCTGTGTCCTCGCTCGACTTATAAAATTTACCAGGGCAAAGCCGATGGAGGAGGAAAATAATCCAGCAATCCAATTGGCTCGGTTCGGGAAAAAAATAAGCTCCATATTATACGGAGGTATGGGATATCAAAATAACGATCCAAGCATGCCCTAAAGGTTGTGCACCTCCTAGTAGAGTAAACGGGTAACCTTTAGATTCGTAAGGTCCAACCCTACCACCTCATGTTGGCGATGGGAGCAGTACGCCAGTACAACAGCTTGTGCTTCTTCTACACATCTTTCTGTAATAAAATGGCAGTGCAATAACTATAGTCATGAAGTAGAATAAGAAGCTACAAATTATAATAAACCGTTTTTATGGCCTATTCAATTCACGTGATTCCCAAACACAAGGATAGATAAACAATACATAGGGTTAGAGCAACATGTCCTCCAAAATCCGATAAAATTTCTGGGGAAAGTCTATTTCTCGCCATATGAGAGACATAAGGCAGTGTCGCCTACAGAGAACAAGTAGTGGGTTGGCCCAGTTAGCAAGTGGTCTTGTCATGCTAACGTCACACTGATATCACGACTGTTTTTTCTTCACTTTTGTTTATATTTTTAAAATTAAATACTAAATGCATACATTACGAAAAAATAAATCAGTAATTCTTTAAAAACTGTTCATTGCACATTTTTTAAAATGTAAACAAGTGTAAAAAATAAGTTCATTCAACTTAGAGAAAATATTTTTACCATTCACCAAATCTATGTGAGATTTCAAAACACTCTCCCATTTTTAAAAAAATTATGGGAAAGTTTACAAAAATTATACAATATAAAAAAGGTCCGTGTACTAAAACAAGGTTTTGACCATAAACAAATGATGATTCATTTGAAACAAAAGTTTTGTGAGATTGAAAAAAATATTTATTCCATTTAACATAATGTTTGCATAATGTGATAAAAATGATTAGTATCATACAAAAAAGTTTCAACATGTATTTGAAAATTTTCAACACCTATTTCAAAAAATAGTTAAAACAATTATTTCAAAAATTTTGGTCATATATTTGAAAAATGATTTAGTGTATACAAAAGATGTACAATGTGTATGAAAAAAAGTAGAAATCAAAACATATATTGGAGGAAATGTTAATAACGTTTAAAAATTAAACATGTATAAAATGCATTCCTGATATATAAAAAATATACAATGTGTATGGAAAAACTATACATGAATAGGAAAAAATACATGAAGAAAACATGTGAAATCCAAAATAGAAACGGAAAGAGAAAACACAACATAGTAAAAAATAATAAAAGGATAAACGAAAGCCCCCAAATAAACCCCAATAAACGATGCAAAGCAGTGAACAAACTAAAGAAAAAACCCAGGCGCAACTGCGTTATTAGGCTGGTTAAAATACCGCCATGCTGTAGGCAAGCTTTTTTATTTTCGTGCCGCGCTGTAGATGAGCTGTGTAATAGGAATAAGAACGGGCGATAATAAGCACCCGTGTAATTTGTCCGAATTTAAGGCTGTGTTTGGTTGAGCTGCAGATTCTGTAAAAGTTGTTGTGAGCTGTGAAAAAGCTGCTGTGAACTTTCTGCTGTGGAAAAGCTGGAAGCCGTTTGGTTGAAACATCTGTGAAACTGTAGTTTTGGCTGTGAATGTTCTGTAATGCCCCTTAGGTCATAGTGAAATGTGTTAATTTACTACTTGACCGTAGAGCAGTTGTACGTATATGGTAGGCAATTTAACAACCATTTTGCAAAGGAAAATTATGAGAATTAAAATGATTCAAATCTAACACATACGCAATTTAATGAATATGCTTTGATGTTTCATACATCCAAACAGATAGTTACTCCATAATATTATTATGGAAGACATGGAGCACATGCAAAACACATATGGTTCACATGATGATGACCTTCATTGACATAACTAACCTATCTTGCCATCGCAAGACAAGCATCAGCTATCCTACTACGAATATTGTTCATGGTATCTTCGTTCTCCTCTTCTTCAACGGGATCCACTTGTGTTGGTGCCACCTCCTTTCGTAGCACTGGAGGTACATATTCATCATCGGCATCACATTTATCAAAAACTTTGTCACTCAACATGATATCACGAATGAAATTGTGCAATGCCATGCAAGCAATGATGATATGCTTCTGTGTACGAGGTGAGAAACATGGGACCCCTTTCAAGATGTGCCATTTTTGCTTGAGTACCCCAAAAGCACGCTCAACGATATTTCGATAGGATGAATGTGAAAAGTTAAACAACTCATACTTCCCTTCAGGTGGACGGTGACGGCGAAGACGAAATTCCGGCAAATGGTATGTACTCCCCTTAAAAGGAGCAAGGTAACCCGTTCGGTTTGGATACCCAGAGTCCACAAGGTAGTATTTCCCTGAAAAAGAACAGAAAGTTAGCATCGCACATAAGAATATAATTAATGACGACATCTGTTAGTACATTATACCTTTGGGAGGTATAGGAAATGAAGGGAAGTGTGCTAATGCGTGATTCAAGACCCTTGTATCATGTGCACAGCCCGGCCAACCCGCAACCACAAAGGTAAACCTCATGTCAAAGTCACATACTGCAAGCACATTTTGAGATGTAAAACCATGCCGGCATCTATGGTTAACCGCATCAAATGCAGGCACTGAAACTGGCACATGTGATCCATCTATGGCACCAATAGCACCTTTGAAATGAGGCCAGAAATGCTCTTCCTTAAATTTTTTCATGCTCATGGCTAAAAGTAGGAACTTTCCAAAGTAACCGTACAAAACGGTTCTCGGCTTGAGCAAATGATTGAGGGCCTCCAACAATCCATAAGAACATGGCCAGTGACTCAATTGATGAAACATTAGTGGTTGATGTCAACCCATATGTAGAGACAAGAAAATCATGAAGTGCCATGAAAACATCAGTGCCCATTCGAAACATTTTATAGAAATATCCAGGTCGACCGTAACACTCCATGACCCATTGGAGTCCTGTTTGCTGAGGCACTCTGCATGTTTCAAGTATCGCTCAACATAGAGGTTACCTAGGTTTCCCATGATAGCACCCTGCTTCGCAAGTTCAGCTAGAAGTTTCATTCCCTCTTGTCCCTTTATGGCAACTTCTTCCATCCTTTCATCCATCTACATAAGAATATAAATCTATTAAAATAGTCATGGTCATAACATAAATATGGTCAAACTACACGAGCAAATATTTCTCACAACATAAATATGGTTAACAACACGAGCAAATATTTCTCACAACATAAATATGGTTAATAGCACAAGCAAATATTTCTCACAACATAGATGTGGTTAACAACACGAGCAAATATTTCTCATAACATGAATGTGGTTACCAACACGAGCAAATATTTCTCACAACATAAATGTGGTTACCAACACGAGCAAATATTTCTCACAACATAAATATGGTTACCGACACGAGTAAATATTTCTCACAACATAAGTACGGTAAATCAACATAAGCAAATATGGTCCACACAAAAGCAAATACATCCACAACGAAAGCAAATATGGTCCACAACATAACCAAATTTGGTCCACAACAAAAGCAAATATAGGTCTCCAAAAAACGAACATGATTCACTACACTTGCTTCAACATCTCCTTCTCATGCTCCCTCTCCAAAAAATCAAACCTCCCTTCTTTTGTTTCAAGAACATTGAAGATTTCCCTAAACTCGGGTTTCACTATAAGAGTGAGGGTTGTGTGCATGAGAGCAGTTTTTCCTTCACACCACATTCTTTGACCATCTTCATGACTTCTGAAATGGTAGGGACATGATTTGTTGGAGGAGCGGATGATGCTTCAACACTTGAAGTTATCTGCTCCACTCCACTTTCTATTTTCTCGCATGTCTGCTTGTACAATCGTAAGAATGGACTCTTCTCTTCCTTCTCCTCATTTGCATTAGAAGGTTGCTTGCGCTTCTTTCTTGGTTTTGGTTTCGTCGAAGATGCCTCCTTCATTTCAGCAATATCATTGGGTTTCTCCAAAGGAACTCCATTATCATCACTTGATTCATCAGAAGATATATCTCCAGCACAAGAAGCACTAGCCCCAGTAACATGTACTTTGTCAAATATGACGTGTAAATCTTCAAGGTGCTTTGGTCCCTGTTTTTTGAACTTCATATGATTGCATTTCTTTCCTGTACTCTCTTGGCATCTCTGAAATGGATTTTAATGTACAAGTGAGATACCGCAGTCATATAGAACCATGCCAAATAAAAACCAAATTGGCTAGTCCTACCTTGATATGTTCACCCCACCATTCTTTAGAGCAATCAATGGTTCTCTTTGCATCATCCCATCCAAGCCCAGTTGCTTCATTTTTCAACTCCATGAACCAAGTGTACTCATTTTTTATGGCATCCCACTTATTCTTGAATTTATACTTGGGATACTTCTTTCCCGTTCTTGCTTCCCATTTCCCCAAAATGTTTGCCCAACCCTTCTTATTTAAATAACCTAAGGGCCTATTCCCTTTTTCAACCTCTTCTCTCAATATGTCAATGAGTTTCTTCAGATGGGCATCATCCCACACCGCCTTCTCAGTCATACTTCAATAAAGCAATATGAGAAAAGTACATCAAGAACAATCCATTACATAATATCAAAAAATCATCCGAAGCATAGCAATATGCCGCAAGTACTCTAATAGTATGTATAAGTAACAAACAGAATATGTATGTACAAGAATTTTTTGTGAATGTTGTTTGTTGTCCTTATAGATGGCATGTCATACAAGCTTATACATGAATTAAAAAATTAGTTATATCATGTTCAGCTTTTGTACATATTATGTATACAAGCAGTTAAACATTATCTTCTGTAGATATTATGTATACAAGCAATTAAACATTACATAAACAAAATTGTACAAAAAAATCAAAGAAACCTGAACAGGGGATGGGAATAGGGAGGGTGAGGAGGAAGGAGAGGGGGTGGGTGGGTGGGTAGGAGGGACCAGGGAATTGGGGAGGGGGCTAGGAGGAAGAGGCCGGTGAGCTGGTGCCGCCAGCCAGCCGGCCGGACCTAGGCCGCCGGGAACAGGTGGGCTAGAAGGGACGAGCAGGGAGGAGGATGGAGGGAGGATGAAGCAAGAGGGGAGGAGGTAGGAGGCATGAGAGAATTTGCCAGTGCGCCGACGAGGACGGCTCGTCGGAGCTGGGCCGCCGGTAACAGCAAGGGAAGGGAGGAGCATGGAGGAGGGAGTGGGATGGAGGTTGGGGGTAAATTACCTTGGTACAGAGGGGGCGACGGCGGAGATTCGCCGGAGCGGGCGGCGGAGATTCGCCGGAGCGGGCGGTGGCGGAGGATCGCCGGAGCCGGCGGCATTGGCGGCAGCAGGGGCGGCGGCGGCCAACCCTAGCTCTGATGCGTTCTTTGCTTCGTTCTTGTGAGAGTTGAGAAAAATAGATCGAATAGGTATCACTTGAGAGTGGCGTTGGTGGGTAAATACCATCAATTTTATGGGGACAACTGAAAGTGGTTGGTTTAGAAGTTGTAAAAGTTGGGGGATACCGCGGCTGTGAAATTTGTACTACGTAAAAGCTATAAATTATTAGAAGCTGCTTCGGAAATTTACCCCTTTGGCTAGTTTTTAGCTTCTATAAAGCAGAAGTTGGCACAACCTGTCCAACCAAACACAGCCTAAAGTGGGTTTAGTAAATTCGAAACCTTTATTTCTCTCAGCATAGTGTGTTTGGGCCACGAAGGTCGATGTGTCTTATTGATGGACTACCCGTTTGAGATACAGCAGAGCAGCTGAAAAGCAGGTAGCTCAGTGCTTTCCTTATTGGGACACTGAGGCCCATGGTGTGCTCAGCAAGCTGGCCCACCCATGGTGCGGTCTGTACCATTCCCCGAGGTCACCCTCTCCCAGATCTCCGGCGTTATTCCTATGAGGCTGGGTGGTTCCTGTACTGCACGTAGGTCGCCCGCTACAAAGCGTGCACCACCCTCAACCGCTGGAATTTCTATGGGTCACCCCATTAAATTCGGGATTTAACACCAACTAATTTTGGGTCGGTTCCAGGACCTTCTCTGAACCGGATTTTTCTGTTTTTTTCCTTTTCGTTTTTTATTTATTCTTTTTCCCTTTTTCTGTTTTCCATTAATTTTTTCTTTCTTTTTTCGTTTTCCTTTTTGTTTTCATTTCCTTTCCCTTTTTATTTTTCTTCTTTTCTTGTTCACCTTTTTTTGCGAATTTTCATTTCAAATCCATTAATATTTTTTGTTCATCAAAATAAAATAATCTTCATTGAATTTAAATGTTGTTCATTGAATTAAAAAAATATTCATCAAATTCAAAATTTGTTCCTCGAGATTTAAAAAATTTTCATCAAAATTCAAAATGTTTTAAAAAAAATTCTCAAAATCGGGATTTTCTAATCAATTTTAAAAAATCATGAAATTCAAATAAATTCATGCATGTTTTTTAAAATGTACATCTAACAAAAAAATTCACCATATTCAAATTTGTTAAGAATAATTTTTAGAAATATTCACCAAATTTAAGAAATATTATGAATATCCAAATTTACTATAATTATTTGAAATAACAAAAAAAAATTAAAATTCATGAATATTATTCGAATTCAGAGAATTATTTTGGCTCCACGAACATTTTTGAAATTCGCATTATTTTTTGAATTTTGGAAAGTTTTCGCAATCCCGAATTATTTTAAGAAGAAAAAACAAAAATAGAAGAAAAACAAAACAAGATAATAAGGGGCTTCGCGCTGCCGATCATGGGCCGGCCCAAAATAGGTGCGCGGGGACAATGGGGGTGCGCGTGCGTCCGCTCCGTGGCGTATGCTGCACCGTATAGAAGGACCCTTGACCCTGCTCCAGCGAGGCGCCGGCTCCGAGGACGGCAGCGCGGCTCCAACCCCGAGCCAGGCCTTCAGCTTCTCTGTTCCCGGTGAGCTGACCATTAGTCTAAACATCTCTGCTACATCTACATTTACCCTCCCCATTTCATATCAATTTATCGATTCACGCAGAAGAAATAGTTTGAATCAAGACAGATTCTCTGCTCTCATCGATTTGCTATGCCTGTGCCAGAAGTTTCTTGCTACATGGCCTGTATAAAGTTTTTTTTTTAGATTGGTGATGCTAAAAAGGAAACAAGTATTTTCTGGTTCATTGATTTCCCTGGGCGCCATGGTTTTGTTGTTTCAAGGGTCATATATATCTCAGTGCAGGGAATACTCAGCACGTTCGCCAGCTCTACATAATACCGATTTCGGTTGCACTGAAGTCGAGCTGAAATAGAAGTGTTACTTGCAGCGATTCGGTGCCCAGGCTCATCTGCACTGGATTAGGGAAAAAATCAAAAAAATACTAGAAAAATTTAAAAAAATCCAAAGCTTTTTCCCATGGTAGACAATTTATTGCGTGATTGTTCTCTCCAAATATTAGCTCATTTGGAAATCTGAGTAACTCTCAGCAAAAAAGACAAATCGGGTCAAAACAGTACGTGAACACTAAACTGTTTTATAGACCCTGAATTTATCTTTTTTGCCGAGAGTTGCTTGGTTGTCCAAATCATATGAAAATTGGGTCGGACCTCACGCACCAAATTGTCTGCCATGAGAAAAAAATTGGAATTTTTGGTATGTTTGTAGTATTTGTTTTGAAGTTTTTATTGAACACGGGTGCGGATGAGCCCGGGCTCCGAAAAGGATTTTTGAAACACTCTCAATACTGGCTTTTGGGGCAAGAAGCTACTTCTGCGTTTTTCTCAGAATGGAACATTAGCATCTTCCAGAACCAGGCCATACAAACTGCCAGCTCTGTCCAATGAATAATGACAGGTGTACAACCTTGCGTCGAGGTAAGTTTTGTCAATTATATATTTTATTTTTGCTACGTCTTAGCGTTATATCAACTGCATTTGTTCTATCTTTGCTTTCCATGGACAAATACTCTAGTAGCTTCAGTTTTCCTTGATTCTAATCGCTTGCAGATTACCAGTTTGTTTTAAGGTTTTTGTTTGTCGGCTGCCAGTTTATTCTTGATGTGCTACAGATACTATTACTAGTGGCTCAGTGATATTTGTAAAACTCATTTGTTATCAAAGTTTTGTATCAGTTACCGAAATATTTTTAATATGCTATTGGCTACTATTATTAATGGTTTAGTGATTTTTTTCGAAGTCACCTATTCTGAGCCTCCGCTAGCTTGTGCTGGGCATCGAGCAGCATGTCGTTTGACTCAGGATAAACCTACAACTTCAATTATGGAGAACGGACGGAGTATCGCGTAATCACTGACTAGGAAAAACGCGAGCGACCCAGCAGAGTAGAAAGGATGTGCTTTATGATGTGTACGCCTTCTTCAGGTCAGGCCGGCCAGGGTTTCAATGAAATGCAAGAAAACACATGGAGACCACTACGCCTTGTCGTTTGAGAGTTCGCATGCTGTACCAGAACCATTTCACGGTCAGAGACTCAGAGCTGGCCAAGAAGTTCCACGACGACCCTACGGTGTAGCCGCCGTCGGCGGACGAGGACCGATCTTAAGGAGGAGGCCAAGAAGTTCCACGATGACCCAACCACGCAGCCGCCGCCGGTGGACGACGAATCAACAGTTGAGACGCTGCCAATGGCGTGTATGAATACGTCAAGTGTCTATATGGTTGAGGTTGAGACGCTGCCAATGGCGTATATGAATACGTCAAGTGTCAAGAGTGTCTAATTAAGCTAAGCAGGCGTGCTAAGCCGTAGCGCACTTGGATTAGTTTGTTTATTATTCTTCTACAGGTATTCCCACTCCCTGTGTTGTATAGTAAACTTCAATTAGTTTTGCACTCGAAACCCAAGTTATAAATCGGACCAAATCCATTATTACAACAGATTACATCAGAAACCGGCATACTGATTGCACCAGAGCAACATTGTGGACAAGATTAAAAATATTGAAAGAGAAAGTCAATGTTTTCGTGTTGCTTAGGCAGTTGGCTTGTCATTCTCACACGTTTTTGCTAGAAGCGCAAGTTATGTATTCCATGGGGTGCTGCTAGGCCAATAATAAAGATTACAAATAGATGTAGTTTACAAGGATACATTGACTTTCAGGTGTGGAAGCTATCTCCCCCGGTGACCGTTCGAAAAAAGCAAGGATACACGTTTACCGCCGTGTGTCGCCCACCTTTGAACATATCGCCATCAATAGTTTGGAGACTTATATTTGGTGAAGAATCTCTACAAGACTTGCAGAGGCTAGTCAATTTGTCCAGAATCCATAGAGATCACCAACAACTTCCATCATCGACCGTCTTCTTGCTTGCCATGGAGGCTGTCATATCCGTAGTCACGGGTGAACTAGTGAGTCGTTTCATCTCCTTCCTCAAAAACAAGTACAACTCCTCCTTGAGCCGTGCACAATCAGAGAAGATGGAGGAGAGATTGCAGGACCTCCTGATGAGAGTCAGCATCGTCATCGAGGAGGCGGATGTGCGGTACATAACCAACTCTGGGATGTTATTGCAGCTCAAAATGCTCTCAGGGGCCATGTACAAAGGATACTGCATGCTGGACACCCTGAGGTTCCAGAACCACCAAGAGAGTGCATGCTTTGACGAGGTTAGAATCAACGACTCATCTAGCAACAACTTGTATTTATCCATTCCTTTCAAGCGTTCTCGGACAAAAACTGAGATGGATGACAAGGCCATGCGCCTCGAGTCAGATGGTGCCTTGGAAAGCTTAGAAATTGTTGTTGCTAATATGACAGAATTTGTTGTGTTTCTGGGTGGATGTGAGCGCATGTCTCGTCGGCCATATGACATTTATCTTCACACCAACAACTTCATGTTCAGCCGACATGCTGAAAAGCAAAATCTCTTGACCTTCTTGTTGGAGCACAACGATTTTCATGCACCGGCAGTTCTTCCAATCATAGGTGGTGTTGGAGTTGGGAAGGTTGCTCATGTGTGTGCAGACGAAAGGGTTCGCTCACAATTCTCCACTACTTTGCACTTGAATGGAGACAACCTCTTGACGGTACTTGACCATGGAGGAACCATGTTTGGGATGATCTTGGTAGTTATAGAGTTTGTTTCTGATATAGGCGATGATGACTGGAAAAAGTTTCACTTGTTTCTCGTAAGAATGAACAGAGGAAGCAAGATCATCATCATAAGTAAACTTAAAGGATTAGCCCGGTTTGGATCGGTGCATCCTATTTTCTTAAGTGTTTTGTCTTATGATGAGTTTAGGTATCTTTTTAAGACCCTAGCATTCGGGAGCGTAGACCCTGCAGAACATCCACGACTACTGCAATTAGCAGATGAGTTTGCCAATCAGTTGCACAATAAGCAAGGTTCACTTGTAGCAATAAATACGTTCTCACATGTGTTGAGAATGAACCTCACTACTCAGTTTTGGTGTTGCATATTTGACAAGATGACAAGGCATGTTAAAAGAAACCTCTACATACATGGTGCACACCCCAGCAAGCTTATGGAACAAGGCCTTCCAGTCGACATAACGGACTTTGCTTTGCATCCACTTACCATGACATGTTATACAAGTAATATTCCAATCAAGGAGGAATCACCAAGTGTGACATTTGCAGAGCTTCTAGCAAATCCTAGTTTTAGACCAGAAGGAGACTTCACTCTAATTAGATATGAATCAAGGATACCCCCTCATAAATCATTTGTTCATTTGCTTACAAGTCGTGCTTAGGATACACATGAAGGTAGTAGTACCTTGCCAGGGAGAAAACGACGGGGTGTGCCAATCTCATTTTGTTTTGGGACTCGTGTAATGTAACTCTTGTTGTATTTTGGGATCGATGCATGATAAATTAACGTACTGTAAATTTGTATTATGTTTTTGTTTTGGGTGGGGGGGATTTTCCACCTGAATAAATTTCAGAATAAGACATAGACCCAATGTATCTACTATATAATTAAAACAGAAGACGTGAACCAACTTGTGATTAGATGGTTAGGTGAACAATGGTATACCCAACCCATCAGGTTCAAGTCGATGATGTGCCGGCTCAGTATCTCGGAGGTGCTCATGAGGGTAGGATGTGTGTGCATGCGTTTATAGGGTTGAGCATCTGTTATCATACTATGATAAAAACAGAATACAAATGAGTCAACACAAAACTAAGAGTAAATATTATATATTATATTTGACTACTGTAGTCAAAAAATATTTGAAACAATGACATTATATAATGAAAAACCTTTTCCCGTGCATGTTAAGTGGACCTTTGATGAAATGACATGTGCGGTGAGATAAGATGTGCGCATGGGATTAATTAATAATGAAAACCTTTTTGCATGCCTGTTTGATGGGCCATGAGGTGATATGTGTGCATGCTAAGATAACAAAGATCACGGGATAAACTATTTAGGTATATAGTATATAGGATATGTCACGTATACAACCTTTTCACACACAAAAAAGAGCAAATGTACTTCCGTTGGGAACAAACAAATATCAACCGGATTCTAATGTGCCTGATTAGAAGGACAATGTATACAACTATACAAGTATAGATATGTGTATGACAAAGAACTCTCAGAAATAAACAAAGGAACCGTGAAAACGTGTTAACATAGGACACGTACCAATTCTTGATTCGGTTCCGTCCTATCTGCAGGGACTCCATTAATAGAACTCCACATGGAGTATAGGATAAAAAGAACTCTACATAGAGTCGGTCAAGGCAACAAAATAGAAAGGCACTCAGCTAGCCACATCCAAAGAACGCCCAAGAATCAGAGTCAACCAATTCTAGACAAATCCAAGTCTGCAAATCTGCTATCCGACTGAGAGCACCACCAACAAAATCAAAGTCTTCCATAATCTGCTACCCGGGCAGAGTAACATCAACAAAATCAAACACTGCAGAACAATTTTTGCTACCTGACCAAAGCATCACCAACAAAATCGAGTTCTGTGATAATAGACAAACATCAAAAACAGTCAAAACTGTAATGTGAGTGCAACTAGACGACCAACGAAGTTAGGACAAATCTTCTTAGCTTTTACAGGTATGGAATGCTATCTTTTATTATTGATCAACAAATGATCCGTGACTCATATTTATTCACCAATGTAAAATAATAGTTTAACTTGACTAACTCCATGTGTGCAGGTACTCGGCTGAAGAAAGTTACCAAAAATGATCGAGATATATAGCAATACATAAGGAGCGCTAGAAATATTTCCCAAAAGGAGAACACTGAATAACTTACTAGAATGAGGCACATAAAGCAGAGAAGTTAGTTAATGCATCAAACTTCTTCTTAGAGATGGTATCACCACTTCTTGAGGAACAAGACCCTCAGACATGTAGTGACAACTGAGTAATATCAATTATAATGGAACCATATCTATTTATGTCTCTCAACTTCTTCGGGTCGCTAACTTTAGTTAGTTTTTCAGGACAATGACTCTAAGAGATCTCCATGAAAATATTCAAATGATCGTGGTTTGACTGACACAAACTAACTACAAAGGAAGCTGACAAATATTTACTGCGATTATTGTGATATATATCAAGAAATTGTAACATGTGCTAAGTACATTCTACTAATTTGAGCAAGAACTTTCATACTTCCTCCATTTTTATATACAAGGCCACAAACTCAAATTACAGGTACCAAGGTGAAATTTAATACATGTTTTGCAACCCAACTTTTTTCCCGTTTACCGGGATCATTAATACATCACATGCATGCAAGAAAATTGAGTGGAGCAAGTAAGCGAGTGTCATTATGACTGCATACATGCAAGTATTAACAAGTCACTAGTACGAGGAAACATAATTAATTTTTGCCTCGATTACCATTGATGGCTTCATATAGATGCAAAATATATATTTCATAATGGCCTTGTATAAGTAAATGAAGGGAGTATTACATATACTCTGCACTAATAACAATGGTATGGAAAAATTGTTTTACTCATTGGATGGAATATCCGAGAAGCGCCAAGTAAACCCATTGGATGGAACATAGCCGTCGAACCCGACTGCACAACTCTCGACCTAGTGCCACAAACAGGAGAGCAGCGCCAGTCATGCCAACTCCACTGCGCGACCCCATCCTGTTCGGCCCTGTTTGTTTGGGTCAAAAGGGGCAAGCGAGGCAGCCCAGCGTGCGATGGCTCGGACCCATCCTGTCTGTTTTGTGTCCGGGCCGACCCATTTCGAGCGCAAACTTGCGCCGGGTTTGGGTCGCGGCAGACACCAAACAGACGCGCACCTCGTCCGCGTCGGGGCCGCGTGGCAGGCGGCCACCTACCTCCCACCCGCCCACATCAATGCGCACGAGCGGGCGGCCCCACCTGTCATCCGCATATCGGACGGTCGCCGTCCTTCTTCAAGTGGGAAGCGTGGACCGGTCGTCGTCCACACTGCCCCACGCCACCCTGCGGCCTCCTCGAAACCCGACAGCGCCGAACCCTAGCCGAAGCCCTCCATTGTCCTCGAGCTCGCCAGCCGGCCACCTCGCCATGGGCTTCTGGAACCGCAAGGGGAAGCACGACCGTGAGGCCGGCTCCTCCTCGAGGCGCCGCCGCGGCTCCGTGTAGAGGGAGGAGCCCGCGTCTCCTCCGCGCTCCTCCCGTCGAGCCCCCGCGCCGGCCCCCTTCACCATCAACCCTAGGCCCGTCGGCGAGCGCGACCGGCAGTACCTCGCGGCGGACGTGTGCCGGAGGTACTGGGAGACGAGGACGCCGGTCCCGTGGAGCGACGTCCACCTCCCCAACGGATGGCACCTCAGCGCCGACCGGGTCCCTATCCCGCCTGTGCCGGCGAGCGGCCGCGCGTGCCGCGATGAGATCAAGCGCCGCCGCCGCCTCCTCCCTGACGACCTGTTCTACGACGACAGGTACGCCCCAGATTCCGACCTCTGGGACACGTGGCTCCGGGACGAGCACGACACGCGCCGCGCGTCATACTTCGGCGGCCACGTCGAGAGGTGCGCGGGCGTACGCGCGTGCGCGGCCTCACGCCCACGCCTTCGCCTTCCTCGTCTCCGTCATCACCTCCACCTCCTCGCATGACAGCGGAGGAGGAGGCTTGGCTCGTGCAGCGTGTCATGGACGACTCCATGTACACCCATGACGAGCGCCAATGGGACGGCTTGGAGGAGGCGATGGCACTCTCTGCCGCCGGTGACGTCGCCTTCCCCGAGCTGCAAATGGTGGCCGTCAAGGAGGAGGAGAGGAGGGTGGAGGCGATGGAGGAGTAGCCGGTGGCCGTGTTCCACCCGGGCCTGATGGGCCAGGGGTGGGGCTGGTCCTACACTGCTCCGGAGATGGCCGCCGCCGTGGGCGTGAACTGGTGCGCCACTCCGCCGCGGTCACCGAAGCGGGAGGCGTCGCCACGGGAGGAGGTCGTGCAGGCACCTCCCGCCGTCCAGCCCGCCCCCGTCTACCATGCACCACTGGCCCACCTCTGGACGCCGCCGGCCTATGTGGACCTTGTCAGCGACGACGACGACGCCGACGGCCACTGAAGACGGCGACGGCATCGAACGGGCACGGACAGGAACGTGCTGGCGGCAGCCTTTTTTATTTTCTTTTTTATGTTTAATTATGTCAGGTTGAAAGTGAAACTGGGCCGTTTTGTGGCCATGGACCCTAACTTAAGTTTTAAGTTTTTTAAACTGCGTTTATTTACTTTTTAAAGTCATTTTGTTTTAGTTTTTATGTTCTTTAAACACGTCCAACACGGACAAGATTTGAGATGCGGCCGTGCGGTGAGCACACGCACAACCCAACGGACAGAGGCAGACACGGGCGAACCCATTGACGCTCCTAAAGGACAGAATCCGGTCAAAACGGACGTCCGTTTGAGGTCGCGCGGTGGAGTTGGCCTCAGGGAAACAGCGCCAGTCAGGGTTACCGCATTGCCTCGCGTGCTTGCTTCGAGGGGGCACAGAATTGGCGGCAGGAACGCGTGCCCCAGCCTCGGTCCGATCTGTCCTCCAAGAGCATCTCCTTCCCACTTTTAATGATGCACGGGTAGGCCACTCGATGGATTTGGTGCAGCCACTAGCCTTCACACATGGGCAAGCCAATTTCTCATAGCCAAAGCAAATCTCCACTCCTTTGGCAGGATCTAGCAACGAATTGTGGATGAATCCATAGATCAACGAACAAACGGAGAAAAAGGAACGGGATGAGAATGAGAATGGAAAGAGGGATGAATAGTACCCCCTCAACTGTGAAATAGGGTATCTTGCCCCCTA
>NC_041382.1:9403542-9420167 GCF_002162155.2 Triticum dicoccoides | reverse complement strand
GTCTATTTTAGATGGTTTCTCATAACAAACTTTCATCCTGCTTTATAAATGAAGCAACCAACTGTTCTAACATCGAGTTGCAACATACAGATATAGATAGTCTGGTGCAGCCACGTCACAAGCACGCCCAGAAAACATAAGAGAAAGCATAAACAAGATCACCAATGGGTCATCCTATCAAGTGGACGCTGGCGAAACAAGTCCACGCGACCGAGGCCTGCAGCGCATCCAGCATCCGTTCTAGGCGCACCTGATCCCGTTGCCTAGCTAGCAGGGTCAGTGCTACAAGAACGCAAAGAAATTTCAAGAAAAAGCTAGAGGCACGTTGTAGAAAGACCCTCTCGATCACCATCTTATTTCCCGTGGTCCATAGTGTCCAAGTAAGAGCAACAAAGATCAGCCAGAAAGCAGTGATCACCTCGCTGCCATCAAGCACCTACTTCGGTACATCACGGGTACGCTCACACATGGACGTGTGTCGTGGCGTCGGCGAGAGCTTGATCGGATATAGCAACTCCGACCATGCTGGTGACGTGGACTCCCAGAAGTGCACCTCAGGCATGTTGTTTCTTCTCGGGGGTAGCCCCGTCAGCTGCCAATCTATAAGGTAGAGGGTTGTCTCCGCATCTTCGTGTGAGGCGAAGTACATCACGGCAGCTACAACGGCTTGTCAAGGCATCTGGCTTGCTCGCCTTCTCCGTGAGATGCTGAACCATGACACCGCCCCTGCGCTCATCTTCGTCGACAACAAGTCAGCAATTTTACTCTGCAAGTATCCAGTGCTCCACGACCGCAACAAGCACATCGATCTCCACTATCACCTCATACGTGACTACGTCGAGAAGGGCAAGGTCATTGTGGAGTTCATCAGAACTGGTGAGGAGAAGACCGACATCCTGACAAAGGTTCTTGGCCGCGATCGGCTCCAAGAACTGCGCGACAAGATCGGGATCGTCGATATCCAACCCCAGAGATAAGGTTGAGGGGGAGAATGTTGGACCCAGTCTCCCGGAAGGGCTATCCCGAGAAGGAGGTTCTTGAGAAGGAAGCTCGCGTCAAGCCCCACATGCGCCGCATGTGGGGTGGGCCCCCATGTGTTGACTACACATGGGGCGGCCCACACCGCAGGGCTGTGCCACAATCATGACCCATGCGGCATGTAGGGAATAGTGGTCTTCGATCACTGTTCCAACCACTCCATGGTGATATCATGAAGTGGTTTTGTCTAGAGAAGATAGGTAGTATTCTATTACTCCGTACTTAGTATGAAATCAATGAAACACTCTCAGTAGAGAGTAGCGAAAAGGGAGAAAGCCTCCCAGACCAAATCTCAGACACATTGCTCCTCCTCCTCAATTACTCCGACACCGAGGTTCTGCCACGAGCTCATTCCGGCGGCCGGCAGAAAGATTGGGCTGGGCCAACAACCGCCACCAACTTCTGGGAAGATAGTGCTAGCCATTAGTACGTAAAAACAGAAAACAAATAGTGGTAAACAGGTTAGATGAGTTGCACAATGGAGAAGGTGTGAGCGTAAGCAGATGATGACTGTGATTGATATAGCCATCACAATCAATTGTTTCTAAAATTCCCGTGATTTTGTTGACTTATTAGATAATGGTCACATTGTTCCCAAGTAAAAGAAACTCTGTGTAATCCAATAACACAATTGGGGGATACGCTTTGATAGCTCTGTGCTAGTTGACATGTAAACATCACATGCATCATGGTTTTGTTTCTGCACCAGTGCACCTGCCACACCAGGGATTCGTTATGTGTTGGTTAAAAAGGAGCTCGCTGACATGCCCACGATAGTACTTCGCACACAGCTCTCAATCATCATCTGCTTACGTTCACAACCTGCTCGATCAATTGTGCAACTGCTCCATCTGTTCTAACATGTTTACCACTCTTTGTGATGATGTCTAGCTCCATCATTTTGGCTGGAAGCTGCTCTGGACTTCAATTGACACTGTCGATCCAAAGGTCTTGGCAAAACAGTTCCGGTTCCACACTGTTTGCTATGGCTGTAATCAACTCAAATTCATGTATGTTGGTTTAAAAACTCAATTTCTGGGTAATATGTGTTTCATCTGTATTTCAGTCAACCATCAGCTGGATAAAAACAGTACACAGAATGATATTCACATGATCAAATATGCAAAGAGAAAACAAGGCAATTAGCCACGTGTCCACGACCATGATTCCCATGATCTTTGGGGAAGGCTAGCTAAAAAGGAATTTACCAGCTGTTTAGGACCAAGTTGAGCAGAATATATAATAAGAGTGGTTAGTGCTTACCTTTGAGTAGAATAGTGAACTCAACTAATATATATAGGGATACATTTGCCCACAGCCCAAACCTTCAGAGCTGAATTTATGTAATTTTGATATCTTTTTTTATCACAAATCATTGCAATAAAAAACTGCACAAATGTACAGTATAATTTGGTCACTGAAACATTGCTCCTAGCTAGGATGTCAACGGGCGTTATGTGTGTCTTTAGTATTCATAAGAAACCACAGGTTGAGTGAGAAATGGTGTTGAATTAAGGGCTGGTGCACTAGCCTCGCCGACGGCAACGTTCTTCGAAATCGCCTCAGTAATTTGTATTGTTTCAGTTTCCCAAATTCTGTTAGAAAATTACTGCTTTTATGGGAGGTACTGGCCTGGGAAGGGTGCTGTCGCCCAGCAGACTTAAGCTACTCTTTAACTGTAAGCCAATCTTTAACTGGAAGCCATCTTTAACTGTAAGCCACCTTACTGAGAATAGCCCAGTAGGTACTGCCACTTTAGATGCAGTAATTGTTATCTAAGAAGAGAAGGTGCTGGTTTGTTGGATATGATAAAACATACAATTCTATTGTGCAGTAATTGTTACACTTAGTTCAATGATAAACACAACCGTTTGTCATGTGTCGGAAATACAACAAGAGTTACATTACACAGAGTTCTGAAACAAAATTAGATTGGCACTCCTCGTCGCTTCCTCCTTGGCAAGGCACTACCTTCCAACTTGGCACCTTCATATGTTTCTGGAGCATGACTTGTAACATAATGAGTGAATGATTTATGAGGCGCTATCCTTGATTTCCATGCAATTAAGGTGAAGTCTCCTTCCGGTCTCACGCTAGGATTTGCTAGAAGTTCCCCCAATATAACACTTGGTGGTTCCACCTTGATTGAAACATTAAGTGGCGGTTCCCCTAATGTCATGCTAAGTGGATGCAGAGCAAAGTCAGAAATGTCCACTAGATGGCCTTGTTCTATAAGAATGCCAGGGTGCACACCATATATGGAGAGGTTCCTTCTAAAGTATCTTACCCCCTTGTTCAATATGCAACGCCAAAATTGAACATTGAGGTTCCTTCTCAGCACATCCGCAAACACATTTATTTCGACGAGTGAACCTCGCACATCATGCACCACCTTGACAAATTCATCTGCTATTTGTACTAGCTGTGGATGTTCTTTGGGGTCTACACTCCCGAATGCCATTGCCTTGAAAAGGTACCTCATCTCATCATAAGATAGAACCTTAAGAAAAATTGGTTTCACTGATCCAAACCGGGCTAATATTTTAAGCTTACTTATGATTATGATCTTACTCCCTCTGTCCATTCTTATGAAAAATGATTGAAACTTTTTCCAGTCAGCATCGCAGACATCAGAAGCAAACTCAATAACAACCAACATCGTCAACCCAAACATGGTATTTCCATGGTCAAGTATTCTCAATAGGTTGTCTCCATTCAAGTGCAAAACGGAAGAAAAGCGTGAACGAACCCTTGCGTCGCCACATGCATGAGCAACCAAAGTTTTCTTCCCAACTTTGGCACCACCTATGATCGGAAGAACAAGCGGTGCATCACCAGGAGGGTTTTGCTGCAACAAGAAGCTCAAAAGATATTGTTTTTCAGTGTGTCGGCCAAACATGAAGTTGTCGGTGTAAAGATAAAGGTCGTATGGCCTGCGAGACATGCGCTGGCATCCACCCAGAAGCACAACAAATTCTGCCATATTAGCTAGAGCAACTTCTAATCTTTCCAAGGCACCATATGGCTCATGGCGCATGGCCTTGCCATCTTTCTGAGTTATTGTTCGAGAACGCTTGAAAGGAATGGTGAAATGCAAGCTGCTGCTAGATGTGTCGTTAGTGCTAACCTCGTCGAAGCCTGCACTGCCCTGGAGGGTTTGGTACCTCAAGGCATCCATCACGCTGTATCCTCTGTACATGGCCTCTGAGAGCATCTTGAGCTGCATCATCATCCCAGAGTTGGTTATGTATCGTGTGTCCGCCTCCTCGACGATGGTGCAAGCTCTCATCAGAAGATGTTGCAACCTCTCCACTGCCTTCTCTGATTGTGTATGGCTGGAGTAGTGGTACTTGTTGATCAGGAAGGAGATGAACCGGCTTAGGAGTTCACCTGCAACTGCAGACATGGCAGCCTCCATGGCTGGGATTGATGAGGTCGTTCTGTCTAGACAAATTTAACTAGGCTGGCCTCTGCCAAATCTTGCAGAGATTCTTGGCAAAATAGAAAAGTCTCCGGAGTTTGATTCAGACAAGGGTGGCTGACATGTGACAAGGACATGCCAACTATCCAAGCAGCATGAAACAGTTGACATATATTTATAATATCCACAGTAAGTAGGTCCAGATTAATTATTGCCTAACCTTGGAAACTTTCTACAGTTATATCCGCAACTGTCCATGAAACATGTAAACATATCTTTAATTTTCACATATGAACATGTATGTTTAAGTTAATTTTTGGCGTTTGTCTTTCATCGGACTCGTTTTACATTTTACACGGCATATCCAGTATATGTGCACTCTACTCTAGCATAGTTTGACCGTGGAAACTGACTGGGCTTTTGCAGATGAACTTCAGTGGAGGAAAGCAGAGCGCAACTCTTGTGTGCCCTTTTATTTTGGTCAGTGATGATGGCAATCACAACTCCATGCTTAAGAAATCATGCAGTGAACATGTATTTAACATATTTACTCCTTTGGTTGGTTTCTTCATAACCCATTCAGTCTACAGGGTTCAGGCTTACTCCTCTGTGCTAGTTCAGTATTTATCGGAGACTGTCACATCTTATGCATTCTACAGGGTTCAGGCTTGACCTCATGTTGACCCCCAAAATAGCGAAAATGGAAATAGGAAAATAGTAATGACTTGTTTGCGTATATGGAACTCTTTTTGTCGCCCTGTATATTTGCTCCCTGTAATGATTACGATGAGAGAAATGACCAAAAGCATCAGGCATTCTGAAATTTACTGACTGAGAATTTTGGCCCAAATTCTTGCAGAGAAGCTAGTGATGGAGGAGTTGCGTGTTGTAACCGGGGTGCTACGCGTCCAGCCAGTGCAGCACCTCGCTGGTGGCACCAGAGAGCTCTTGCAACCTCCTTGTGCAGGCGTCCATCTTAGCAAAAGTGAGCTACTTCCTGGAAACAAATGTGAAGACTGAAGTTGCTGAGCTTCAGAATTTGCAAAGTCAAATTCCAAGAACCCCATACATAAACATGTGCGGTTTGATCTGAGGTAGGGTACATTTTTTTTTTTTTGCTCATAGACAGAATCTCGTGCATCCCATCATGCCTTTTATTTTGGCATTGGCATTTTTTCCTGGTCAAAATGTTAATTTAATCATTTTGAAAACATATAAATTTATCATTGTGCCTGTATATCTTTTTACTAAAATCTTATACTGTAAGTTTTTCAGGTTGTTTCATAAAGACTTTAAAAAGGACACACGTCCTTTGCAACAACTACAGCACGTCCCGCCATGCGTTCATGTAATCCTGCCGGAGCAAGTGAAGATTTGAGCCGATGGATGCAGTCCGAAAACCAGAAGGTGCGGAGATGTATGTGTGACTTTATGCTATATTCGAGGTTCGTTAACAGGTCCCTTAGCCATGTTTGCAAGGATCAGTTCAAAATCTTGTCAGCTCAAAATGACTCCGCGTAACTTATGAGTGAGTTGATCTTCTTCGTCGGACTGACGATGATGACCCCAAAAGATGTAAAGTTGTGCATAGAAAAACTAGAGCCAGAGTTGTCCATTTTCTTGGCTGAGCGATTATTTTTTAATTGGCTGAGAGAAATTTTGGACCAACATGTTGTGCCTTTGACGTGTGGGACCTAGCCCAGCAGAGAGTTAACAAAAGCCATACCGTTTCTGTTTTCATGTGCGGCCCAATGCTCAGTCCCCTACAAATGATGATTAGTTCATCCCGAATCTTCTTCCCCAAACACACCAATAGCGACAGCCGGTGTCAAGCCACGCGCCACTCAGCACGTAGCATCGCCGCCACGCCTCGTACAAAGCGATGGTGGTTGCCGACTTCAAGTAGGGGCACAACGGGAGGGAGGGAGGGGAGGGGATGGGCCTAGTTAGACCGACTGTAACTGTGCCCGGCAGATGCAGTGCGACGCCATGGTGCTCCCGGACCCCGAGTCTTCAAAATTGATTCCTCTATAATTTAACTAACGCCTGTTTTGATTTGCGAGATTTTGCAAAAAAGTATTGAGCTTCTCGTATCCAAACGAGCTGACTTTTTAATCTAATCATATAGCTGAGCTCCATCCTCCTTGATGATGATGCATTTGCCTCTTTCTTCTTACGAATATCTGTAGTACATTTAGTTCACGGTATCTAAGAAGAGCAGGTGGGTTGTTGGATCCGGTAACAATGATGCTTGAGCGGCATTCCTTTCCTTGAAGGCATTGTTGTTGAAGAACCTCTATCTATTGTCATGAGTAGATAGATGCGGATATGGTCATTGTTGTAGTTTACCGATCGCATATCTGAGTGCTTTGGGTTTTCTTTCCTCACCTACACATAGCTTTGATCTTATATGATTTTGCCATTGGATGGCATGTTTATTATGTTTGTATCCCCTTGATGCTTCATTTTAAACTAATAAAAGTCCATTCTTTGTTGATAAAAATATTTGAGATCTGTAATAGCTAAGAAAATTGAGATCCTAGTTATGCAGGTTACTGGTTTATAACGTGGGCTTCCAGTGCAAAACTAATTGAAGTTTAATATAACACACGGGGTTAGAATAAACGAACTAATTGAAGTGCTCGACGCCTTAGCACGCCTGCTTAACTTAATTAGTTCTTCGTGTCCAACCTCAATCTGCTCTACCTCATGGGCAAGGCAAACACACTTGAAGTCTTCATATGCCATTGGCAGTCTCCTCTCCACCGTTGATTCATCGTCCATTGTCAGCGGCTGCATTGTTGGGTCATCGATTGGGAAACTTCTTGGTCTGCTCCTTGAAATCGTCATCTGCCGATGGCGGCTGCATTGTCGGGTCAGAGCATTTACAGTCGGTTTGCCAAACCCTTTCTATATACGTCTGGGCGGACAGCCTGGTAAAAAAAAGAAATCTGACCAGACGGACCCCTCATACCAGTATCAAATGTCCGGGTTGACCGGCACCCTCATATCCAGGTACGCCCGAACACGTCCGCCACGTCGGTTCCGGCCCATGTTGGCGCACCCCAACTTTACATATATTCGTTCTCATCCGTTCTCCGGACCAAACCCTAGCCACTATACTACACTCTGCCCCAAGCTTTCATCTAGCGATCTACGACCTTCTCCGACATGGTGGGCCACAGATCAGAGTCCTCGGTCACCATACCTATGGACTAGGAGCTCATCCCAAGCAGGCCCGAGGAGGAGATGGTCGTACGAGTTATGCTCCACCCGCACCCGTAAGGAGAATGCCATACAGCGGTCAGACTCGATCAGGCGGAAATCTATAGCGTCCGTACAAATGGCACTTGGATCCGGCACGAGGCGCGTCGCTGCTGCCTTGTTGAAGGTGGTGTGGTCCGTCTGGCGTTCAAAAGCCATGGTGGAAGCATAGCCCCTTCGTTGGTAAATGCCCTTAGTGGCCTGTCCGTTGAGGTTATGGCGTGATGTACCCGTCGTGCAAGGCAGAGGGCGCGGGAGGCCGTGGCAGGAGCAGAGCCAGGACGTGGGCATGAGGCGTGTGAAGATGACAATGATTGTACATCTGATGTTTTTTTAAGATAAAGGTTCAAAACATAGCAACATATTTTTGGCAATACACATATGTTCTTCATTCCTATTAGTTTATAACTCACGTTTTACCATTTTCTTGACAATATTCCGAGTAGTTTAAGAAATAAATGTGTATTTTCCTTTTACCATTTTGGCGGACAAGGACCTGAAATTCTCTGAACCTGGCTAAAGGAGTTCTGCTTATGTTGTATTTGTATCTCACGTTTTAGAAACAACAAACTGAATCACGGGGAGTCCAGTCACAGATATTATCACATAAAACAGTGTTGATCCATGGATGATATAAAACGATAAGCAACCATTGGCTGGTTGGCTAGGAATTAGGAGAGTGGTTGTGGTACCGGTCCACTAGGCCAAATCCCTATCTAAGACCACATGTATGTCCTATATAGCTGGTCATTTTTCCAGTGTAGGCAGCATTTCTATTGACAACGAGATGTTTATGGTGACTTCATCAATCATCATGACTCTAGTTTTGGGTAAACATTATATGAGTGTACTGTGTGAATGTCTATCCCGTTTACTCAATATGTCTCAAAGGAAAAGAATAAGTAAAAATAAACTAGAATTGGGGATGGCGTCCATGCATTCATCTTATTGTGTGGGCATGGGCACCTTATTGCGAGGTACTAGCAATATAATCATGCGTCATGGAGCCGCTTGGTGGGTGACACAGCCTCTATAGCTTCTCCAAGGGGCCACTTGGCTTCGATGAAGTATTCTCCGTGCTTCACCTTCTCCACCACTGTGATCTCCTTGGTTGGCTCCAAACCTGCACTCACCATATGATTCATATCAGCTAAACCAGGTCTAACTGGTTATCATCACATTGCCAGAAAACACTAGCAACCACGCACTAAAAATCCATCACCGGCAAAGACTGAAGACTACTATATGTAGCTACTTACCGAACCCATCCACAAGCAAGGAGTACTGGTAGACGAGGTCCATGCAAAGGTAGGGCACGTCGGTGGCTCGGGCCTTTGGGTAGGCCACCTTTGCTTCCTCCAGGCTCAGCGTGCAAATCTTCTCGGCAGCGGCCCTGTATGCTGCAGGGGTGGTCTTCCCACTGGTAGCCTCACCGTCGATTAATCCAACCTGTCTCAGCCAAAAAGAGAGACACAAATACAACAGTTTATTAGTTATTCTCACAAAGATGTTTTGAAATTAAATTAGCCAGTGGCTCACCCTTGATGCCATGTAGTAGAAACTGGAGGCGGCATAGAGGTCAGCCTGGCCAGCACCGCCGCTGCCGTTCCACACGCCATTGAAGGTGCAGTTCTTCGCTTCACAGGGTGCACTCAACTTTAGTGCCTTGGTCACATCATTTTTGCACTTGTCATATGCTGCTCCTGTTGGCGATGCAATGGCGTCGTACTTATCTCCGTTGTAGGTGTATTTACCTTCAAAGATAAATATTTATATATCAGATGGAGCTATCCTTGATTACGAACTTACTCAACCAAAGTAGGAAGGTGTTCATGCATGTGTAATTTAAATTACCAATGAATCCACGCAGCATGCAGTAGCTGAATGGTCCATTCTTTGCCTTGAAAATCTCTCCTCGAGCAGCCATTGCGCCGTAGTGCAAGTAGCTGAAATGGAAACACCATTAAATTTTCCATTAGCACAAATAAGTTATTGATGAATCTAGTAGCGTAAATTCAAGTAGTCAAATAATGCAAGCAAAGTACTCCCTCTATGTCAAATTATAGTGCATATTAGATTTTTCATAACTCAAAGTTTATAGTGTTTGACATAAGTTTATGAAAAAAGTATGAACATTAATGAAAACATTGTTTTTTTGGATCATTCTTACTTGCGTGGCTACATAGAGCTTCTGGCTAGCTTTTAACTGCATCCAGTCATTTGTTTTATATTTTCATTAGCTTCACAATTTTTCACAATTTTTTTTCTAATTTGAATTGTACTATATTTTATTGGTCGACATAACATAATTGAAATAGTCTATTTCCTGGTTTTTTTCTATTCTAGCCCGAGAGAATTCTAAAACTTTTCTGTTTATTGCATTAGCCTATATGCCTTGCATAGGTGCAAGACCGTCAACCCCTACTCCGAAACCATTTTGCTTTGGTGTGGAACTTTATAATATACCACACATCTTCCACTGGTATGCATAATATATATTTTCCTTTAAATGAGTATGCATAATACTCTCTCCGTCCCAAAATAAGTGACTCAGCTTTGCACTGATTTTAAAGTTATGCAAAGTTGAGTCACCCATTTTGGGAAAGATGGAGTACATGTTATTAGTTCTGATTCTGGTTTTGCACTATCTGTACTCACTATCTATCATTATTAGTGATTTAATACACCTATAACTGGTTTTACATATTCCTGCAAAAGGAGTAATAGTTGGTTCTACACATTTTTACACCTCTCTATTTAAAAAAAAGATATCTGCTTAAAATGAGGATCTATCTTGTATTTAGATTTCCCAACCAAATATAAGGATGATCAATCTTGTTTGATTCCAGATCTTTTTTTGATTCCAGATCTTATGGATCAAATGAAAGTTTAACTTTGTATATTCTTCTCATGCCGTTTGCCCCACTAGTATTTATCAAACATCTATTGTTTTTAAACTGAGTGCCTGCAACACATTTTTGCACCTCTCTATTCTAAAATAGATATCTACTTAAAATCAGGATCTATCTTGTATTTAGATTTCCCAACCAAATATACTGTAAGGACGATCAATCTTGTTTGATTCCAGATCTTCTGGATCAAATGAAAGGTTGACTTTGTATATTCCTCACATGCCGCTTGCCCCACTAGTATTTATCACACATATATTGTTTTTAAACTGAGTGCCTGCAACCCTTTTTAATTAAAAATTCACCATTGATCAAGGCATCAATTAATTTGGGGAGCTACCATAGGGCCTTGTAACATTTAATCTCGATGTAAATAAAATAACCAAGGATATTCTGAGCATCCAACGACTAACCTGTGAGCATAGACATTGTAATCTCTTCCTTTGAGATACTCTTTGGTAACATACGGATCCTTAACCACAGGAGCGGCAGCAGCAGCATCTGCAGAAATGGCATAAGCCATTTGCACGGACCCGCCTCCAAGGTCAATCACACCTACTGTATTGGCGTACTCTCCTCCCAATTTATCCAACAGATAGTTTAGAGCAACCTACAATTTGCAACATTTATTTATTTTTCTAGCATATGCTATTAATTTGTGTGAATTAATACAGAGTACTGAATGTAATACTATGTACAGTAGTATATACCCATAAGTAAGATCCTTCCTGAGATCCCTCGAGCACATTGATCCAACTAGGATTATACTGAAACTTGCTCTTGGTGTGGACAACACTCCTGACCTGTATTTTAGGAATCGGTTATGTTTTAGATTTTAGCAAGTCCATTTTAGATTTTGACAGCTGTTAAAACGAGACTAGGAAAAATAATCAAAATATACAGTTAGCCTCTAATTAAGTGATCAAAATAATTATTTACCGCTTCAAGAATTTGCTCCGCGTGCTCGTCTCCTATGAGTCTGAGTCCAGCGGTCGCCTGCACATTATTTCAATTTTGTTGGCCCAGAGGAGAAAACAATTCAAGTACTCCCTCTGATTTTTTACTTCACATATTAGCATTGTCTTAAGTTAAACATGGAATTGAATGGACGGACGCACCCCAAGTTTAATGGGTGTTCTCCTCATGAGTGACCGAGGCACAGCGGTGTTGGCCTTCTCAAGCAGAGGCATGATGGAGTTGGCAGCGTCCTGTGGCCGTCCGGCGTACGAGCTCAGTCCCGGATTCACCTGCGCCAACAAATTACGGGATAATTAAGGCAACAAGAACATAGTAGTGTAGATGAACACATGAACGGCTGACTGGATGTGCAATTGTGCGTAATGTATACATACCGTGGCGAAGACCTCAATGTCGTCGCCAACGTCGACGAGCTCCATCCTCTTGTCGAACCTGAAGACGTGGACGCGGGTGCCAGTGCTGCCGGCATCCATGATCACCGCGTACTTCCCCGGTGCTGGCCGTGCCTCCACAGCCGCGCCGGCCTTCCGGCCAAGCACGATGTCATTAGACGCCGACGAAGAGGCCAGGAGGAGGAGGAGGACAAGTGAGTGGATGCCCAGGATGTGAGCCATCGCGACTGAGCTGCTGTACCCGTAGCTAGGTAGCTAGCTGGTGCAACTGCTGCTACTCAAGCTCAAGTGGTGTACTCGTGAGTTGGGGGGGTATTTAAAAAGGGAAGGGTATGGGAGAGATCTAGGGGAGGCAGCATTTCATTAGTTAAGCAGTTTTCAATCCATGCGTAACACGCTCCATGTGCAAATATTCTGGTGGGGCGCCACTTGGCCGTGCGCGATCTCTTCTCGACTGCCAGTATCTTCCTCCCTCGCTTATGAATGATATCACAAGAGATATGCACCACTATGTTAGGAGTAGAGCTATACTGTGAAGAGTACTAGTATTACTGACTTACTGTGTTTGAGAATTGCTAACCGAGCTCGAGCTCCATGGAGCCCGAAATTTGAAAAATTCAAAATCAAAATTTAGGCTTAAAAAAATTCTGAAAAAAGTACACATATGCCTATAGAGTTGAACTACTTGTCTATAATGTTTGATGGAAAAATATATTTTTGTGCAAGCTACACAAAAATAACAAAATCTTGTATACTATTCACTATAAAAGTGCATGATTTTGTTTTTCTGTACAGCCCACATCAAAATGTATTTCGTAACGAAATTTTAGTCACATCTAGTATGGTAAGTACTTATGCATTTATTTTCAGATTTGTTGCAACTTTCAAAGTTGATTATTGGATTTTTGAAAAGTTTATGCCCGTGAAGCCCGAGAGCCAAAAGGCCTCGCTCGTATGCTCTCTTATCCACCAAATCTTTCTCTCTTATTGTTATGTCCACTTGACAGCACGCTGTCAGTGGGATGCACGTACGTACAATTATGTTATGTATTATAGTATAAAACTACTGCTATCCTGCAAATGGTGCCCCTGCACATGTGGTGTGATGCGATGTGGACGGCTTGGGAGTTGCTACTCCTGCATTTAGAAAGTTAGTCTCTCTGCTTTTGTCTGATTCGAAGAATCAAAAGATTGTTGACCCAGATCCAATCTTGCTAGTGGCCGGCTTACGGTGCTTGAAGTACCGCGCAGTGAGATGAAATGAAGGGGAGATAGATAGGCACACCTCCTAGAGGTAGAGAGACTGCCGGCCAAACATACGGAGGAAGCAACATCCCTTTGTGGGAGCTCTGGCCCGCGAGTAGGAAGGTCGTGGGGCTTCTGAGGCCATGCGCAACAGGCACAGTACTTTTTAGGGGACCAGGCCTGACCTGATTTTCTTAAACGGGCCAACAGAACTCTAGGCCCGAACAAGCCCTGCTTGCGACAATTCTCCCATGTAACACATATTCAGATGCCTTTTGCGACAAATGCTTTTTATCATTTCTTTCATAGCTGATCTACAGGCTTTCGCAAAACCAGCACACGGGAGAGGATGAGGGGCCCTGGCTAGACAGAACCGATGGATTGCACACCTGAGGATATGATGAAAATTAATGTGGATGCTGCTCTAACTAGGAACGCATCGGTAGGAGTTGTTTCTGCGGTGTGCAGGGATTCACAGGGAAATTATATCGGAGCATCAACGATCACCTTTCTGGGAATTTCGGATCCACACTTGAAGCCCTCGCAGTCCGGGAAGCGCTATCTTTACCGGATGATCTCTATGAACAGAGAACTTGTATTACCTCAGATTGCAAAAACTATCAGCGACGACATCAAGCAGAGAAGTGCGGCAGTTTATTGTGCGATTATTCGGGAAATCATAGATCATTCTAATCTTTTTAATATTGCATTTTTAGTCATGAGTTTAGGAGCTCGCATACCGAGGCTCGCAATTTAGCGAAGCATGCTCTTACACTCGGTGTTGACAGCCATGTTTGGTTAGGCAACTCGGGCGATCTTACTTTAGTCCATGCAAACATTGTGAAGTTTTAGATAAAGGCTTCACGAGATTGTCTAAAAAAACACAATCATATAATCTCGGCAATAAAGTGACTCTATTTCACTCGACTTCAAAAAATAAAATTGATAAACTTATGAGTGAGTTCCTATGTTTGTGCACTAGGGGTTTAAGTAGTCCGCGACTTCAAATCAGTGTGGACGGCTGCTTTGTCCTCTTAGAGTGTTGGGACAGCCTGATGGGCTGGATAGTCTGCCCTAGCCCATGACATTCCCACCTCCTTAACAAGGCTTGACCCCAAGCCACGGCATGAGGGAAGCGAGTGCGGAGCTCCTGTTCATTCTCCCATTTCTCTAGCGACGGCGGGAGCCCTGGCCACTACACCAATATGTCTTCGATGTTTGTATGATGGCGACTACATTGGCGGTGCTACAGGGTGTACTCCGAAGCTTGTAGTGGCAGGTGCCTGTCCTCCAGGTGCGGCAACTCCTGATGCACGGTACATGATGACGACACTCCGGTGCATAATTGGGAGATACGAAACACTGGATGGATATTCATGTGCTCCGGCAGCTGCAAATGGTAGACTTGATTCATGACGGGCGCCAAGACTTGGCATGGGCTGAAATAGCGGAAGGCCAACTTGGCATTGGCGTGACACACCGGAGATGTTTGGATGTATGGCTAGACCCGCAAGAAGACCCAGTCACCGAAGACGAAAGATCAATTAGATATCTCGCGGTCCGAGAAATCCTTCATCCATTGTTGAGCTCGTGCAGATGTTATCGGAGAAGCATGGTCGCCACACGACAATCCTAAAGTCAGACTTGTAAATCTAGTGCCACTGACACTGATTCCATGGAGACGCCCAAGTGGTGTGGTCGGTGACCATACGGCGCGAGAAATGAGGTTGTCTTGATAGCCAATTGGTATGATGTATTGTAACATAACTCAACCAAAGGAATTCATTAACTCCAGTTGCTCGGGTAAGAGCTGATGAAACATTGAGTGTAGGTCTCAAAAATTGATTGCCGCGTGGCCAGGTCAACGCTCTAGCCGGTGGTCCTCGATTGGCCCAGCAGGCCATCGCAGAAGATGTGGAGCTTGTCGGATTTGCCTGCATATGCGACCACGAAGTCGCAACTGACATCATGGGAGTGGATCATGTTTTTCTGGAAATACTGCAAGGCAATGGCGTGGAAGAACTTCATGTTTTCGTTCCCTCACATGGCCTTTAATTTCTTCTTTGTTTTCACCTCGCCATGGCTTGCTTGAAGGAGAGAGCCAAGGCCTCACAAGCTTTGCGGCGCAAGGACAATCTCACCACCCGAAAGAGTACGGAGTTCACTGGTAATTTGAAATATAAATGGTTTAACTTTCTAAAAGCTAGCTAAATTTATTTTTTCGTGGAAGGCGATGGCCTATCAGATTCGGGCGTCGGTTTCTTAATCCAATTTTATCATGTAATACCAAAAAAGGGTTGCCCCCCGCTTTATATTATAAAGCAACGACTACACGATACAAATGCTGAGGCCTCAGCACAAGCAAGCCTAAAAGAAACAGAAAAATAAAAAGAAGAGAAAAGAATGCCAACAACGACGGATCAACGAAAACGATGAGGACCCGCAACCGCCGCGCCCACCGGATAACCACCACGCTCCTAGCACTCCGGACCGCCGCATACCAAACAACACCCTCAAGAAGGATCGCGACGATGACGACGCTGTTGCCCGGACATGTCCTAGGGTTTCCCCCGGTACGCGAGGGGTGAGGTGGAAGGGGTAAGCCCGACGCCCTTCAGGAAGGCACGACGGCGCCCACGAGCGTCACTGCGTCGGTGCCGGCCCTGTCGACAAGGATTTCTCCCGACCACCAACCAACCACGACCCCAGACGATCCATCGCGCGCCACCAAACACACCGCCCACCAACTTGCGCCACCACGGTCGAGCAGTCTCCATCGCCGTCTCACCATGGCAAACGAAACGGGACCGACGGAAACAAGACGACGCAACCGGGAACCAGGAGCAGCAACATCAGCAGCCTCGCGGGAGGGGACATCCTCCACCGCCCCCGGCGGGATCCGGCCGGACGCAGCACAGGGACAAACCGGGCCACCCCCGGCCCAGCCGAGCCCGAAACGGGCTCGCGAAGCCCCCGTCGCCGCGCTGCAGAACGCGAGCCACCGTCGCTACCACCCCCAGCACGAGTCACGCCCCCGACCCGCCGGAGACGCCGCAAGCAGACCAGGCCATGCCCGCCCAGACCCAGATCGAGCCCAAAAGGGCCCAGATCTGGGCCGGAAAGGCCCGCCGCTAGCCACCGCGTCGCCCCGCCGCCAAGTGGCCGCGCCACCGCCCGCACGCCACCCAGCACGGCGCCGCCCAGGGAGCCGCGCCGCCACGGGATCCATTGTCGCCGAGGAGCACCCCCGTCGGCCGCCGTCCGCCCGAGCCGAGGTGCCATGCGAGGGGGAAAGGCCGGGGCCGCCGCCGCCGGCACCACGCGGGTAAGGCCCGGTGGCCCAGGCCGACGGCGGCGGAAGGGGAGGAGGGGGAGGGG
>NC_041382.1:9379065-9403306 GCF_002162155.2 Triticum dicoccoides | reverse complement strand
TGATCCGATCTAAGTTTTTTGTCAAATCCACATCCACACGACAGCACAACACATCACGTTTCATCACTGGTATCAACTTTAGTAAAATGCGATGATGATCATGCATGTGCCTTTTTCTTGTAAAGCACCATTACTGAAACAACTAGAAATAAAGACTAGAAGATCATGTGGTGAATAGTTTGATCTTGTAAAACATACAAGTTTACTGTACGTTACATGCGATCTGTAATACATTTAGTTCAACGGTACTCCGTGTACATGAACACATTCGTTTATAATGTATAATGTAATTTACAAAAGAATTACATTACACAAGTATTGAAATAAAATTAAATGGGCGCTCCTCGTCGTTTCCTCCCGGGATGTAAAGCACTACCTTCACTTGTGTCCTCAGCATGACTTGTAACAATGCGGGCAAATGTGTTGCGAGGGGGTATCCTTGATTCCCATGAAATTAGAATGAAATCTTCATTGGGTCTAACGCTAGGATCGGCTAGAAGTTCCCCCAATGTCACACTTGATGATTCTTCCTTGATTGAAGCATTAATTGTATAACGTCTCATGCTAAGTGGGTGCAAAGCAAAGTCAGTTATGTCCACTAGATGGCCTTGTTCTAGAAGCGTGCTTGGGTGCACGCCATATATGGAGATGTTTCTTTACACATATCTTATTCCCCTGTCCAATATGCAACGCCAGGACTGAACATCGAGGTTCCTTCTCAAGACATCTACGTACATATTTGTTGCGACAAGTGCGCCTTGCATAGTGTGCAACTCCTTGGCAAACCCATCTGTTATTTGTACTAGTTGTGGATGTTCTATGGGATCTACGCCCCCGAATGCCAGAGTCTTGAAAAGATATCTCAACTCGTCACAAGACAAAACACTTTGAAAAATAGGTTGCACTGATCCAAACCGGGCTAATCTTGTAAGTTTACTTATGATGATGATTTTGCTTCCTCTGCTGACTCTTATGAGAAAGGAGTGAGACCTTTTCCAGTCATCGTCATCCACATCAGAGGCAAACTCAATAACTACCAACATCATCCCAAACATGGTCCTTCCATGGTCAAGTATCGTCATGAGGTTGTCTCCATTCAAGTGCAAAATAGAGGAGAAGCGTGAGCGAACCCTCTCGTTGCCACACACATGAGCAACCAATGTTTTCTTCCCAACTCCAACACCACCGATGATCGGAAGAACTTCTAGTGCATGATCGCCAGGAGGGATGTTGTGCTCCAACAAGAAGGTCAAGAGCCTTTGCTTTTCGGCATGTTGGCCGAACATGTAGCTGTTGGTGTAAAGATAAACATCATATAGCCTACGAGACATGCGCTCACATCCACCAAGAAGCACAACAAATTCTGCCATATGAGCAACAATAGTTTCTAAGCTTTCCATGACACCATCTGACTCGAGGCACATGGCCTTGTCATCCTTCTCGCGATATGTTCGAGAACGCTTGAAAGGAATGGCTAAATACAAGCTGCTACTAGATGAGTCGTTGATGCTAACCTTGTCAAAGCATGCACTGTCTTGGAGGGTTTTGTACCTCAAGGTGTCCAGCACGCGGTATCCTTTGTACATGGCCTCTGAGAGCATCTTCAGCTGCAATAACATCCCAGAGTTAGTTATGTACCACCCATCTGCCTCCTCAACGACGATGCTGACTCTCGTCAGGAGGTGCTGCAATCTCTCCACCACCTTCTCCTCGGATTCGGCATGGTTCAAGGAGGATTGGTACTTGTTCTTCAGGAAGGAGATGAAATGGCTTACTAGCTCAGCTGTGACTACAGATATGGCAACCTCCATAGCAAGCAGGAAGACAATCGATGAGGAAGCTGCTGGTCAGGGCCGGCCCTGGGGGTATGGTGGCAGGGCGACGGCCCAGGGCCCAGGCGAG
The DNA here is from genome assembly GCF_002162155.2 of Triticum dicoccoides. Taxonomy (NCBI): domain Eukaryota; kingdom Viridiplantae; phylum Streptophyta; class Magnoliopsida; order Poales; family Poaceae; genus Triticum; species Triticum dicoccoides. The sequence continues at coordinate 9,401,404 of NC_041382.1, read as the reverse complement.
GAGGGGGGCCCATGACAGAGTATATATCTATATTATAGCCCAGCAAAAAATAGGTAAAAATAATACAAAAGAACTAGAGAAAAGAAATAAGATGGGCTAGGCCCATCAGATAGCTAGCAAGCCATCGCTGATCGATTAACGAACGCGAAGTCGCGAAGCGACACCGTGACTCACGCCAGTTGGCAGACAGACGACTGCTCGTTTTCCTTTTCCTTCGTAGGTTAGGTTCGTCAGGCGCCGTGACGCCCGTCGGCCTCCTCGCTCTGTCGCTCGGCGCCTTGCCGTGTCATCCTCGCCTCGCCTGCCGCTGGCCCGCTGCCTGCTGGAGCTGCACGCGCGGCACGCCGCACGACAGTCCAGCAACCCAGCGGCCCGGCCATCCGGCATCCGGCAAGGCGGCACCGTGGCAATACGTATACAAGTATACATCCGACTGGCGACTACAAGTCTTGAAGTCTGCAACGCGGCCGTCGCCAATCCCTAAAGTACGTTTGAATGTTTCCATCCATGTTCCTCAGTTCCAGTCCATCCCCCAAACCCTAATTTGACAATTTAAGTACTTTATTTATTCTTTATTTAGTATTTAATTACGTATTCAACTATACATCCATGATCCATCCTCCAATTTCAGTATGCATGAAGTTTTAAATTTTCTAATTCAATCAATCATTTTTTTTGTCATTCTATGTACATGTCTAGGGTTCCAATCATCCGATGTATAAATTCCTTATTTTTTGTATCCTTTTTTGATCTTTTTTTCACGATTTTAGGACATTAGCCTGCCATGTTACCTAAGAAGAAGCAATTATCGGGTGCTGAAATAAGAAGGAAAAAGAAAGAAAGTGATCCGAAAATTCTACCATTGAAGGATTCTTTGAATAAGTTCTTTACATCTTCAAGCAATGTTGATGTCATTGAAGAACAGGGGCAAGAAACTACTCCCGAAGAAACCTTTTTTGAAGCACTGAAGTATTATTGTTGTCGATGGAGTCAGTCTAATTTGGTTCTTATTTGAGGTAATTAATCATGTTATGTTAGTTTTATTTTGTGATTTTTTAGTATTATTGTTGTTGATAGAATCAGTTCGAATTTGGTTATTATTGTTCTCGATGAAGTCATTTGAATTATTATAGTCAAATTTTAAACTAATATAAAGATGTGTGACTAAAAATTACTCTTAATAAGTTATATATATAACGCACACGCATACATATATATGGTCTTAGGACTTAGGACATAGGGGCCCATGTTGTCGAGTTCGCCTAGGGCCTCCCAAAACATAGGGCCGGCCCTGCTGCTGGTCGATGTCTATGGCGTCTGGACAAACTAACTAGCCTCTGCAAAGTCTTGCAGAGTTTTCTCACGCAATAGAAAAGTCTCGAAACAATTGGCTGTGACGAGTTCGAGGGTGGGTCATACACGGCTGCTAACATGTATCCTTATAAACTACATGTGCTTGAATTGTATAATGGTCTAGCACCCCCATGGAGTACACAAGTTGCTCTTCTAGTAAAAACATGTGAGAATGACACGAAAAACATTGTTGGCTTGGGTTTTTAGTATTCACAGTAGGTAGGTCCAAATAAATATTGTTCCATGCCAACTTGTAAATTTTAAATATCATTATATATGTGCTCTATCTAGCAAGGTTAGATGGTCGAAATTGTTTGGATCGAATTCCAACTTTGGAAGCAAAATAGTAGGATTTTAGTTTATATTACAACACTTGAGCAACAAGAAACCATAATTCCATAACAGCTAGCTCAACTTCTAAGCTTAGTTAGTTCTCAATGTTCATGCTCTGTCTCTCCACCCTAAGAATGCCGAGAGCGTTAAGAGCGAGCTCCTGCAGATCGGTCTTGAGCTGCGAGTTGGACGGTTCCACCAGCAGCAGCATATTCTGAGCCTCTTCTAGTTTGTCCTGGGCATCCCCAGCTTCTGACGGGTGACGGTCCGCCGTGTTTCTCGCCTCCTTGATGTTTGCCGTCTGCAGATGGGTGGGTCTCCTCCCTCTGTAACTTGAGAGTCGGGACGATTGATATGGTCTACTGCAAAGGAAGCCTGCTTTTTTCGTCTGCACTTCGAGTTGTCAAGTATAGTACTCCCTCTGTTCAAATTGAACTGCAAAAACGTCTCATATTTAGAAACAGAGTTTAGCACTATTCACTAGCTATTCACTTGAACGAGCAAAGGTTTTAGATAATTCCACGTTCTCTCTCTGCCTTGTCTGATTGGATCATTGGAGTCAAAATACTATTGAAAGGTTGCTTGATATGTTAAAAGATTCTGATTACTTCGGAGCGAAAAATTGTTGATGCAGATCATATCTAGTGTCCTGCAAGTGGACTTTACAATCTTTCAGCTAATTCAGGACCTACAGATTTGGATCGACGCTGTATGCTCGCGAAAGAGATGAAAAACAGTGCCTGAAGTTTTCGACTGCAAGCAAATTAATTCAAACACACTCAGATCAATTCGCTTTAATCCAACTTTACTACTCGTCCTCTGCAACCGGAGTGCATCATCGCCTCTCCAGCTTCCTCTTTCCTGCTTCATTTGCATCATTTTCATTGTACTGTACTTCTCATCAGCGTCACGATCAGTCTCCACAGCAATGTTTGTCGTAGTAGCCGAAACAAAGCGGAGGCGTATGCCTGCCAGCGTGCTCGGTCGCAGTCGCCGGAGACGGTCACGCGGGAACTGCGCCCGTCCTCATGGGGGATGTTCTGCGTTGCGTCGACAAACAAGAGGGCCGTCTGTCGTGCATCATCGCCTCTCTAGCTTTCTCTTTCCTGCTTCATTTGCATCTTGACAAAGTACACCTTGTCTAATCAGACCACATTAATCTTTTTTGGATAAAGGGCGCTTTTATTAACTAAAAATGTAGCATCAAATGGATACAAAAGCATAATGAGTAACACCCGGCCTCTGCATAACGAAGATGCACACAGCCAAACACCAAAAGTTTGATAAAGAATGAAAATAAACGAGAAACTGACATATCAGCAACAGTAGAGTCATATAGGACCAACACTCTGCCTATGTCGAAGAAGGTGGTAGCCGATCCGGAGATTATGCTCCCACACATGTTGGGTAAAAACCTCTTTGGCCACCCGCCCCAACCGCGTACACACCGCCTTGAACAGTGATTGATATTCCGTTTGTTGTAGCGTAGACCACATACAAAGCAAGTGCGTACAACGGAAAATATGTTTTTAAAAACAAATTATATATACATAGTCAAAGCGACCACAATAAGGCATACGCTCCCACCCTCAATAACATTTTGACCCTATTTAAAATACCGTCCAACCAATGACCAAAAATATTAGCAACACTTGTGGGCGGATATAAATTGGACGCTATTTGGATGATTGACCATATAGAACACGCAAGCTTGCACTGAAAAAAGAGTTGTTTGATTGTCTCACCGTGAGTACAAAAACTACACTTCTTACTTCATTGCCAATTGCGACGGGCAAGGTTGTCTTTGGTTAGCACAACCCCCCTCCGAAGATACCACATGAAGATTTTAACTTTTAGTGTAATCTTCAACTTGCAAATTTTCTTGTCATTATCCACTGGGACCTCTGAATGCGTGAGTGCATGGTACATAGAGTCGACTATGAAGGACCCAGATGTAGTGAGGTTTCAGCAGAACACATCCCGTCCTTGTGTCAGCTTAATCGAATCCAATCTAGACAACAGATTTTGCTATGACATAAGACGGGGGCCGATCAAATCCCGCCTGAAAGAAATATTCAGCGGGCATGAACTGAGGACATGTGCGAGAGTATCATTCTTACTACGAACAATGCGGTGCAAAGCAGGATATTGTTCTCGGAGGCTGGCATTGCCTAGCCAGTTGTCCTCCCAGAAACGAATTTTTGAGCCGTCATTTATCGCAAATGATCCAAAATGGAAAAGATGCTTCTTTACCGCCGTTAGGCCAGCCCAAAAGTGTGAGTCGCCAGGTTTCCAATAGGCCTGGGACACATCCTTTTGGTCTAGATACATATTGCGCAGGAGGGTTTGCCAAACACCATCCTTAGTAAGTAGTTTGAACAACCATTTACTAAGTAATGCATGATTCTTGACCTTTCGGTCATGAATGGCAAGGCCACCTTGGTCTTTTGGCCTACAAACCATGCTCTATTTGATCAGCCTATACTTTTTCTTTTGACTATCTCCTTGCCAAAAGAATCTAGATCTAAAATAATCCAACCTTTGCGAGACCCCTTTTGGGATTTGGAAAAAAGAAAGCATATAGAGAACCATATTTGTGAGGACAGAATTGATCAAGACTAGTCGTCCTCCAACAGAGAGCAAATTACCTTTCCAACTACTCAGTCGTTTCTCTAAGCGCTCATCTATATGTTTCCATTCCGCATTTGTGAGACGCCGATAATGAATCGGTATTCCCAAATATTTAATTGGGAATTGGCCTTGTGCACACCAAAACAGGTCAGCGTAATTGGCTGCCACCTCACTGGCTTCTTCAAAGCAGTACAGTTCACTTTTATGGAAGTTAATTTTAAGGCTCGACATTTGCTCAAACGCTGAAAGCAATAGTTTCAGGTTTCGAGCCTTTTTCAGGTCATATTCCATAAAAGAAATTGTATCATTGGCATATTGCAGAATAGAGAGGCCACCATACACAAGGTGTGGCACTACTCCTGCAATCTGACCATCCTGCTTGGCACGATCAATTAGAATAGCCAACATGTCAGCAACAATGTTAAATAACATTAGAGACATGGAGTCACCCATTGGAGACATGGAGTCACCCTGGCGTAGTCCTTTTTTTGTCTGAAAGTAATGGCCTACATCATCATTGACCTTGATGGCAACACTACCTCCAGTGACAAAATTTTGGATCCACTCACGCCATTTATCGGAGAATGACCATTTGACCTTGTCATAAGCCTTTTCAAAGTCAATCTTTAAAATTACTCCACTCATGTTTTTTCGGTGCATCTGGTGGACGGTCTCATGTAGGATTACTACTCCATCAAGTATATTTCTTCTTTGCATGAAAGTTGTTTGAGATGGCCATATGACATGATCAGCAACCGTGTTGAACCTATTAGTAGCCACTTTGGTGAAAATCTTGAAGCTGACATTAAGGAGACATATGGGTCTATATTGTTGAATCCACTCAGCTTCCTTAATTTTCGGCAACAAAACGATCTCACCAAAATCAAGCCTGAATAGTTCAAGTTGGCCGACATGAAGACAATTGAACAACTCCAAAAGGTCAGTCTTGATGACATCCCAGAAATTCTGATATAATTCTGCGCGGAAGCCATTAGGACCAGGATCTTTGTTATGTTCCATTTGGAATACCGCATATCTCACCTCCTCTTTACAGAAAGGTGTCGTGATGATAGAATTCTCTTCTGTCAGGACCTGTGGAATATCATCTATTCTGGTCTCGTCAAGGGTGAAGTGGCGCCCCGAAAAGAGATTTGTAGTACTTAATGATATAAATTTTGAGCTCTGCCTGACCTTCGATCCTCCCCTCATCTTGATGGAGACTAAAAGTACACTTCTTCCTATGCTGACCGTTGACGATCAATTTGAAATATCGTGTATTACTGTCTCCCTTCAAGACGATGTCAGCCTTGGATCTTTGGTAATATTTGATTTCCTCTTCGTGAAGAAGACGTGCAATCTTCTCATTGGATTGATTTTTCAATTCAATCTCTTGTTGAGACAAGATGCGAGTTTTTGCGATTTGATCGAGGTCGTCAATAATAGTTGAGAGGAGTTTCTTTTCTTTTTTTGTACCACCCATTGGTGTGTTTCGCCCATCCAGAGATGTATTTCCTTGTGGCTCTTATTTTAATGTTCAAAGGTCAATCTATGCTTTGAAGCGAGCATCAAGGAGCTAGAATGAACGTTCTGATGAAGTGGTAAAAGAGTTTGGCTTAAAATGATGAGGAAGCTCATGTATACAAGAAGTTTAGTGGGAGCTCTGTGGCATTTCTAATATTATATGTAGACAACATATTGTTGATTGAAAATGACACTAAATATCTGCTACTTGTAAATTGCGTTGGGATTTTCCCCGAAGAGGAGGGGTGAAGCAATACAATAGAGATAAATATTTCCCTCAGTGAGAACGAAAGTTATCGAATGAATAAGAGAACCACGCAAACCTTCATTAGCAGCATCTACACACACAAAAGAAAATACTTGCAAGGATTAATTCTAATAGTGATATATAGATAAATAAAAATAAAAGTAAATAAAAATTATAAAATTACATCAAAGCATTTTTGGTTTTAATAATATGATAAAAGTAGACCTAGGGGCCATAGTTCTCACTAGAGGCTTCTCTCTTGAACACATAGCATATAGTGGGTAAAGAAATTACTGTTGGGCAATTGATAAAAAAGTGCATAGTTATGACGATATTCATGGCAATGATCACACATATCGTGGCTCGCTACCCCTTCTGTCATAAGGTGAGGATACCGCAAGATCGAACCCATCACAAAGCACCTCTCTCACTAAAGATATATCAATCTAATTGGTCATACCAAATGGATAGATCAAAGTGAAATACAAAGCTACCATAATCATGCATAATAAAGTTAAGAAAAAAACTCAATTACTTTCAATGAATAATCTGATCATAAACCCACAATTCATCGGACCCCAACAAACACAGCGTAAAAGAAGATTACATCAGATAAAACTCCAAGAAGATCGTGGAGAACATTGCATTGAAGATCAAGGAGAGAGAAGAAGTCATCTAGCTACTAGCTGTTGACAGGTCTGTGGTAAACTACCCACCCGTCATCCGATGGCATCAACGATGATGTAGAAGCCTTCCGCGATCAATCCCCCCTCCGGCAGAGTACAAGAAAAGGCCTCTAGATGGGGTCGGGAAAGAACAGAAGTTTGCGACAGCGGAAAAAGTGTTTTGGGTGGCTCTCTAGGGGTTTCCTTATATTTACGACTGCTAAATGTTCCTTTTCAGTAGTAGCATAATTTCTTTGAGCATTGTCTAGAGTCTTACTAGCATAATGAATAACATTTAATTTCTTATCAACTCTTTGCCCTAGAACAGCACCTACAACATAATCACTAGCATCACACATAATTTCAAAGGGTAAATTCCAATCAGGTGGCTGAACAACAAGTGCAGAGACTAATGCTTTCTTAAGTATTTCAAATGCTTCTACACAATCATCATCAAATACAAATGGTATATCTTTTTGCAATAAATTAGTCAGAGGCTGAGAAATTTTTGAGAAGTCCTTAATGAACCTCCTATAAAATCCGGTGTGACCAAGGAAACTTCTTATACCTTTGATGTCCTTGGGACATGGCATCTTTTCAACAGCATCAACCTTGGCTTTATCAACTTCAATACATCTTTCAGAAACTTTATGCCCCAAGACAATACCTTCATTAACCATAAAGTGGCACTTTTCCCAATTCAAGACAAGATTAGTTTCTTCACATCTCTGCAAAACTCGATCAAGATTGGTCAAGCAATCATCAAAAGAGGAACCATAGATGGAAAATTTGTCCATGAAAACCTCACAAATATTTTCACAAAAGTCAGAGAATATAGCCATCATGCATCTTTGAAAGGTAGCAGGTGCATTACATAAACCAAAAGGCATACGTCTATAAGCAAAAGTACCAAAAGGGCATGTAAAAGTAGTCTTTGATTGATCTTTAGCCGACACAGGTGTTTGAGAGAAATCAGAATATATGCTTGCATAATCTTTCTAGCATTTGATCAATAAAAGGTAAGGGGTAATGATCTTTCTTAGTAGCTTTATTTCATTTGCGGAAATCAATTACCATCCTATAACCTGTGATAATTCTTTGTGGAATCAATTCATCTTTATCATTAGGAACAACAGTAATACCTTCCTTTTTAGGGACACAATGGACAGGACTTACCCACTGACTATCAGCAACGGGATAAATTATACCTGCCTCCAGAAGCTTGAGTATTTCTTTTCTTACCACTTCTTTCATTTTAGGATTCAGACGTCGTTGAGGATCACGAACTGGTTTGGCATCAGCTTCCAAATTTATTTTATGTTGACATAGAGTGGGACTAATGCCCTTAAGATCATCAAGAGTATATCCAATAGCAGCACGGTGCTTCTTCAGAGTTTTTAATAATCTGTCTTCTTCATGCTCCGAAAGATTAGCACTAATAGTAACAGGATATATCTTCTTTTCATCAAGATAAGCATATATAAGATTATCAGGCAACGGTTTAAGCTCAAACACGGGATCACCCTTGAGTGGAGGAGGATCCCCTAAAATTTCAACAGGCAAATTGTGTTGCAGAATAGGTTCCTGTTTAAAGAATACTTCATCTATTTCCCTTCTTTCATTCATGAACATATCATTTTCATGGTCTAGCAAATAGTGTTCTAAAGGATCACTAGGAGGTACGGCAATAGAAGCAAGACCAATAATTTCATCCTTACTAGGTAATTCTGACTCACGATGTTGTTTACTAAATTTGGAGAAATTAAACTCATGAACCATATCATCCAAGCCAATAGTAACAACATCCTTTTCGCAGTCTATCCTAGCATTAATAGTGTTCAAGAAGGGTCTACCAAATATAATGGGACAAAAGCTATCTTGTGGAGAAGTGAGAACAAGAAAATAAGCAGGGTATTTAGTTTTCCCACACAAGACTTCAGCATCTCTAAAAATCCCAATTGGTGAAATAGTATCTCTATTGGCAAGCTTAATCGTGACGTCAATACCTTCTAACTCAGCAGGTGAAATTTCATTCTTAATTTCTTCGTATAAAGTATGCGGTATAACACTAGCACTAGCACCCATATCACATAAGCCATGATAACAATGATCTCCTATTTTAACAGAAATAACAGGCACGCCTACCACAAGTCTATGTTTATCTTTAGCACAAGGCTTAGCAATTCTAGCAGTTTCACCATCGAACTAAATAACATGCCCATGAATATTATCATACAAGAGATCCTTAACAATAGCAATATTAGGTTCTACTTTAACTTGCTTAGGAGGTGTATAAGTTCTAATATTGCTTTTACGAACAACAGTTGAAGCTTTAGCATGATCCTTTATTCTAACAGGAAAAGGTGGTTTCTCAACATAAGAAGTAGGAACAATAGGATCATTATAAGTGACAGTCTTTTCTTCAACTTTAATAGGTGCAGCTACTTTTACCTCTATGGGAGGATGATATTTAAACCACTTCTCCTTAGGGAGATCAACATAAGTAGAAAAAGATTCACAGAAAGAAGCTACTATCTCAGAGTCAAGTCCATATTTAGTGCTAAACTTACGGAAAATATCGGTATCCATAAAAGATTTAACACAATCAAACTTAGGTGTCATACCTAACTCCTTACCTTCGTCGAGGTCCCAATCTTCAGAGTTGTGTTTAATTCTATCCAATAAGTCCCATTTATATTCAATAGTCTTCATCATAAAAGATCTAGCACAAGAAGTATCGAGCATGGTGCGATTATTTTCAGAAAGCCGAGCATACAAGTTTTGAATAATTGTTTCTGTTGGGAACCCATGATTGGGGCATGAATATAACATTGATTTAAGCCTCCCCCAAGCTTGAGCGATGCTTTCTCCTTCGCGAGGCCAAAAATTATATATATAATTGCGATCACGATGAACAAGATGCATAGGGTAATACTTTTGATGAGATTCCAATTTCAATATTTTATAATTCCATGATCTCGTATCATCACATAGCCTATACCATATCAATGTGTCTCCCTTCAAATATAAAGGGAAGACCTTCTTCTTAGCAACATCATCGGGTATACCTGCAAGCTTACATAATCCACAAACTTCATCCACATATATTAAGTGCTCATCAAGATGCTTTGTTACATCTCCTGTAAAAGGATTAGCTAGCAGTTTTTCCATCATACCCGAAGGAAATTCAAAAGGAGTTTCATTTTCAATAGGTTCAGTAGGTTGAGGAGCAACTCTTTGCTCTACTGGACGGGGTGAAGATACCCCGAACAGGCCCCTCGGAGAATTACTTTCCATAGTAACAAGTGACAGTAAATTTCAGCACACTATATAAATTTTTCCTTACCAAATGCCACCTACCAGAAGCGCTACACTCCCTGGCAACGGCGCCAGAAAAGAGTCTTTATGACCCACAAGTATAGGGGATCTATCGTAGTCCTTTCGATAAGTAAGAGTGTCGAACCCAACGAGGAGCAGAAGGAAATGATAAGCGGTTTTCAGCAAGGTATCCTCTGCAAGTACTGAAACAAGTGTTAACAGATAGTTTTGTGACAAGATAATTTGTAACGAGCAACAAGTAACAAAAGTGAATAGAGTGCAGCAAGATGGCCCAATCCTTTTTGTAGCAAAGGACAAGCCGGAACAAACTCTTATAATAGGAAAAGCGCTCCCGAGGACACATGGGAATATCGTCAAGCTAGTTTTCATCATGTTCATATGATCAGCGTTCGGTACTTTGATAATTTGATATGTGGGTGGACCGGTGGTTGGGTGTTGTTCTTACTTGAACAAGAATCCCACTTATGATTAACCTCTATTGCAAGCATCCGCAACTACAACAAAAGTATTAAGGTAAAACTAACCATAGCATGAAACATATGGATCCAAATCAGCCCCTTACGAAGCAACGCATAAACTAGGGTTTAAGCTTCTGTCACTCTAGCAACCCATCATCTAATTATTACTTCCCAATGCCTTCCTCTAGTCCCAAATAATGGTGAAGTTTTATGTAGTCGACGTTCACATAACACCACTAGAGGCTAGACAACATACATCTTATCAAAATATCGAACGAATACCAAATTCACATGACTACTAATAGCAAGACTTCTCCCTTGTCCTCAGGAACAAACGTAACTACTCACAAAGCATATTCATTTTCATAATTAGAGGGGTAATAATATGCATATAGGATCTGAACATATGATCTTCTACCAAATAAACCAACTAGCATCAACGACAAGGAGTAATCAACACTACTAGCAACCTACTAGCACCAATCCCGGACTTGGAGACAAGAATTGGATACAAGAGATGAACTAGGGTATTGAGATAAGATGGTGCTGGTGAAGATGTTGATGGAGATTGCCCTCTCCCGATGAGAGGAGCATTGGTGATGACGATGGTGATGATTTCCCCTTCCTGGAGGGAAGTATCCCCGGCAGAACAGCTCTGCCGGAGCTCTAGATTGGTTTCGCCAAGGTTCCGCCTCGTGGCGGCGGAGTCTTGTCCCGAAAAGTTCCTCCTTATTTTTTCTCATCGAAAGACTTCATATAGGAGAAGATGGGCGTCGGAGACCCACCAGGGGCCCATGAGGTAGGGGGCGCGCCCTAGGAGGGGGGCGCGCCCCCACCCTCATGAGCACGGTGTGGCCCCCCTGGACTTCATCTTTGGCGAGGATTTTTCTTTATTTCTTTTAAGATATTCCGTGGAGTTTCAGGACTTTTGGAGTTGCGCAGAATAGGTCTCTAGTATTTGCTCATTTTCCAGCCCAGAATTGCCGCTGCCGGCATTCTCCCTCCTTATGTAAACCTTGTGAAATAAGAGAGAATATCCATAAGTAATGTGACATCATGTGAAATAACAGCCCATAATGCAATAAATATCGATATAAAAGCATGATGCAAAATGGACGTATCAGTTCACTCGAATATCATTCGTGTGCTCATCGGGATTGATATGGATGTCCATGGTCGCGCTGTCGGTCATTGAATGAACGGTTTCATTCATGGCTATGAGTTACCGAACCTTTGGGGTCACAAGCTTAAAGAAATCATGATTTTTTGAGTGATAGTAGGACGGGAGTGATGCAAATATATTTGTGTAATTGTTTCATTAATATCCAGAATAGTTCCGAGAGGATCCAGAAGCGCTTATGGGTCACCGGAAGGGTTTCGGTGAATATTGGGTAATACCGGGCATTACCAATAAATGTATATATGAGAAAAATGTTTCCGGGGATGTTAAATTATATATATATATATATATATATATATATAATATGATCTAATAGTATTTAGAACTATTTTATGTTTAATTTAATATCAACGGGCTTTAAAAGGCTAAGAGGTGGAAGTCATCTTGGGCCACAAGGGCCCAAGAGGGGAGGCACCAAGGGGGAAACTTTCCCCCTTGGTGGCAGACATTGCTCTCCCCTCTGGCATATATATACTTGAGGTTTGGTACTCTTTAAACACACAAGTTTAGGAGCCTCCTCTTGTTCTTCCCATTCTAGTTCTAGTTGATCCTAGTTGACTCATTAGAGCTAGCCTAATCCTCTTGTCCTCATAATTAGAAGCCCTATATGGTTCTAATATCCTCCCTTTAATTTTCCGGCGACGATTAGCTTTGGACGATGAAGCGCTGCCGGATCGTGAAGGTTGCACGCTTGCAACCAAGTAGAGAGGTCATGCTTTTGGTCTTCAGTTCGAGGGACTGTTCGTGGACGGTATGAGGGATCGTTCATCGATGGTTCGAGGGACTCCAAGTACGATCTACACCGACACGTTCGTCTTCCACTACAACTCGGTGACCGTAATGATCGTGATCCCAACTCATTGTGCATCTTCATATTAGATCTTCGGTGTGCGTAGGCGCGAAATTCTTTGTTTTCTACTATATTTCCCAACAGTGTGGTGATGCATGCTTTCATGGCCACAAATGTAAACTAGCTCCTTCACCAGATGTCCTAACTAGAGAAGACCCCATAGACCAGCATAAGGAACAAGAAGAACTAGAAGAACAAGATAATACTGATCAACCACAAACTTAAGAACTATGCATGAAAATGTCATTGCAAGCCATGCATTTTGCCAATGTCAACACCATTTCTATTATGGTTTTCATTGGGGGAAAACAAGCTATTGCCTTAGTGGATTCATGCAACAATTCTACTTTTATAAAGCTTCAATTTGCTCTTCAAATATCTTACACAATTGTAAATGATAAAACAAGAGCATTCACTACAGCAAGTGGAGGCAAGCTCTAGTCAGGTTCTTTTGTGTGAACAAGAACTTTCACTGTTGGTGGAATATAATTTCAGCAACAGTTCAGGATTTTGGACCTCCCAAGTCATGATATAATACTTGGCAGTGATTGGATGGCCAACCATACCCCAGTTGCATTTCACTATATGTAACCCTAGGAAAATCACTGTAAGGACAAGACAAAGAAATTCATATCATTATAGCAACTCATGACACTCTGTCTACAACAACTGAAATTGAGTTTCCTAAAGCTGCTAAGTTAGTAGCTAGTGGAGCTCCTGGTTACGTATTGCAACTTATAAGGGATACAACACTTATTGTTCCTGAGAAACAATCTGTTGCACCTGAAGTACAGGAACTCTTGCCACAATTCCTTGACATTTTCAAGGAACCTGAAGCCCTTATTCCCAAGAGAACTTGTGTCCACAAGATACCATTTAAGGAAAAGGCATTTCCTCCTAACAGAAGAATCTACAAAGTGCCTCACATGCAGAGGGGTGAATTGAAGAGACAAGTTGGTCCCAGGCTGAGATCCAAAATTATTACAGCAAGAGAAAGTCCATACTGCTCTCCATCAATTCTAGTTATGAAGAATGATGGCACTTGAAGGTTATGCATTGACTATGGAAAACTCAATTTTGCCACAACTAAAGACAAATTACCAATTCTAGTGTTAGAAGATCTATTGGACGAATTTCATGGGGCTAGAGTTTTTTTCTAACTTGAATCTTAGATTAGGCTGCCACGGATTACACTGAATGACTCTGACATTCCAAATACTGCCTTCAAGACCTACTTTGGCAATTATGATTTTTTGGTCATGTCATTTGGAATATCAAATACATCTGGCACATTTCAGGCATTAATGAACAACATATTTGTATTTTTTTGACATATTAGTATTCAACAAGTCACTTTCTGAACATATTGCACATTTGGAAATAGTCGTGTAATTGCTCCAAGAATACCAATCCTTTGCTAAGCTCTCTAAGTGTGTCTTTGATGTCTCCCAAGTGGACTATTTGGGGCATATTATTTCTGGAGGGGGTGCAGCTGCTACCCATCTAAGGTAGCAACAGTTGATGATTGGCCAGAACCTGCTACTACCACACAACTTAGAGGATTCTTGGGACAATGTGGTTACTACAGGAGGTTTTGTGAAGAACTTTGGCATAATTGTTAGGCCTGCCCATGATGCACTTAAAAGGACAAATTTTGTAGGACACTTGCAAGGACAAAAGGCCTTCCAGGAACTGAAACAAGCCCTCATTACTGCCTCAGTTCTTTCCCTCCCCTACTTTTTTGAACCTTTCTACTTGGTAGGTGCAGCCATGATGCAAAAAGGCAGACCCTTGGCTTATTACATCTCTACACACTACCCTAAAAATGCTACTTTCTCAACCTATGAAATGGAGGCGTTGACTATCATTGTTGCATTGATAAGGTGGAGACATGATTTCCTAGGTGATGACCTGATCATCAGAACACACCACCAGAGTATACAGTTCATAATAGATCGGAAAATTACCACTGGAATACAACACAAGCTTATGCTAAACTATTGGAATTTAATTTCGCCCCAGAATATAAAAAGGGCAAAGAGAATTTTTTTGCAGATGCACTTTCCAGGAGAAATTCCCTCATGGCAATGTCTCTGAAGTGGAACAATCTTACATTGCTAATTCTACTTGCAAATCATGTTTTGGAAAAACTTTTACTTTCACCAAACCACTATGTTGATCAGAACACACTACACTCACGGATCATTAGACATAAAGGAAGAATCTATCTAGGCAAAGAAACCACTCTGAGAACAAAGCTCCTCACTCTTTACATGCTTCTGCCATTGGGGGCCACTCAGGGATGAAAGCATTCTACCCTAGGATCAAAGGTATATTCTACTGGCCAGGCCTCAAACAGCATGTTGACAAGTTTGTCACTGATTGCCCAACTTCTTAGAAAAATAGGGGGGTTGTACCCATCCTGGATTTGTATACCCACTTAAAATACCTGCCATGGTCTGGACTCACCTGAAAATGGTGGATACACTTCAAAGTTTGCACACTTTATCCCCCTATCTGAGCCATTTATAGTGCGGACAATGGCTCAAGCAAACATCAATAATTTACAAGTTAGCTTTGACAGGATATTTTCAAGAGAATGGGCAGCGAACTACACTATATTTCTGCATATCATCCATAGTCTAATAGACCGAACGAGAGTGTAAAGCATTGTATTGAAAACTACCTGCGCTGTCTTGCATCCTCCCAACCCAAGAACTAGTCTACACAATTGAAATAGTATAAAGATTCTGGTAAAAAGGGCTATAACCCATCAACGGTGCTTCTGATATAATTTTTTAGTCAGTTGCCATCAGGGCTAGAGTACACAGATGTCAATCATCGTGCATATTTTTTTGTTTTACTTTGTTTCCAGAAGAAACATCTTAGCAAAAGTTGGATATAATGCATTCACAATGCGTGGATTTGATAAGTGGAAGAATGTGAAAGATGAAAAAATTGTCCACTCTTAGGCCATGTATGTTCTACACCTTGCTCACCACACAACAATTCAGCCATAGAATATGAAGCATTATTGAATTAGGCAGCCCATCTAGAAAATGTTGTAGCAAGGAAAGTCCTAGTTGGTATTGTTAGCAACCCACCCATAGCCTTTCATTTACAAAGGACAAGAAAATGGCAATTTCTGGCCAAATTTTAATATACTACACTACAAGGCGACTAGTTAGCATACAATCTCATCATAACTGGGAGGGAGCTATTACATGAGGCAAACAGACGGGTGATAATTGGTGTTTCTTCGACATTAGTGATACGTCTCCAACGTATCTATAATTTTTGATTGCTCCATGCTATATTATCTACTGTTTTGGTCAATATTGGGCTTTATTATCCACTTTTATATTACTTTTGGGACTAACCTATTAACCGGAGGCCCATCCCAGATTTGCTGTTTTATGCCTATTTCAGTGTTTTGAAGAAAAGGAATATCAAATGGAGTCGAAACGGAACGAAATCAACTGGAGAAGTTATTTTTGGAAGGAATGCTACTGGATAGACTTGGACCCCACGTCAGGAGAGAAGGGAGGTGCTCACGAGGGTGGGGGGCGCGCGCCCCTGCCTCGTGGGGCCCCTGAAGCTCCACCGACGTACTTCCTGCACCCATATATACCTACGTACCCTAAAACTTCCAGAACGGAGAATAGATCGGGAGTTCCGCCGCCGCAAGCCTCTGTAGCCACCAAAAACCAATCGGGACCCTATTCCGGCACCCTGCCGGAGGGGGGATCCCTCTCTGGTGGCCATCTTCATCATCCCGACGCTCTCCATGACGAGGAGGGAGTAGTTCACCCTCGGGGCTGAGGGTATGTACCGGTAGCTATGTGGTTGATCTCTCTCTCTCTCTCTCTCTCGTGTTCTTGATTTGGCACGATCTTGATGTGTCACAGCCAGTTCTGGCCTTGCCTGTGTTGCATTAGCCTCGATGCATCATGTCTAAATTTTTATGAAACTTTGAAATGGGGGCTGATAAACCCTAGCAGCAAATGAAATTCAACCTGGGTCCAAATAAAATCATTTTCACTGAACCCAAAATGCCCTTCTAAAATGTTCATCATCTTTGCCTTGGTCTAGAACCTCTGACAATAATGGTTCACATTTTTCTAGGACAGCATTGGGTCACTGAATTAAATCATATGCTATTTGCATTTGGGCATTTAAATGCTATATAATATTTTAAATGTCCAAATATTCATGAACTGAAATGTTTGCTGTTGGAAATAATCCAAACAGTGGCCACAAGCAGTCTCATGATTTTTTAAAATGCTCTGGCATTTTTAAAAAATCCAAAACAATTACAGATAATAGAAAACAGAAAGAATTAGAAAGAGAGAGAGAGAGAGAAAAGCCAACCTGGCCACTTACCTGTGCGGCCCATGAGCTGGCCCAGCCCACCTGGCCGTTGCCAGTCGTCTCCCACCTCTGCCAGTAGGCAGAGGCAGAGACAACGCACGGCGCGCGCGAGCGCCACGCCACCAGGCTGCCTGCCTGCGTCCGAGGACAGCGCGACACCGCGAATCCCCTCCTCGGCGTCGTCCCAATCCCTCTAGCTCGCTCATTCTTCCCCCTGCTATCTCCCTCGCCGTTCTCGATCTCACCGAACGCGCACGCCGCCGTGAGCTGCCGCGCCCACCGCCGTCGCCTTGCCTCCCCGAGCTATCCAGAGCCTCCTCCACCTCTCGCTTCACCCCTGCACCGAAGGAAGGAAGCACAGAGGCCGCGAGCAGCCACCATCATCATCGTCTTCAAGCTTCGGCTCCGGCGCACTTCTTCGTCGATCCGGCCGCTCCGGCGCGTCCCCGAGCCCGCTAACCATCCCTGCAGCTCCGCGGCGAGCCGTTGACCCGATTCCCCCATGCCCTGTCGTACCTCGCATGCTCTAGCCCAGATCCCCAACCATGACCGAAGCATCTCGCTGTCGGCCATGGCGTAGCCGTGGCCACAGCCGCGCAAGCTCGCAATGGAGTGCGTCACCATGCTCAGGAAGCCCTAGAAGCCTAACGCACACACTCATTCGCCCTCCCGTGCACCGTAGCACCAGCCCTGACTTCGCCTGAACTACAACCACCAACGCGAGCTTCGCTCCGGCGAGCTCGGGCCGTCTCAGCCCGTTCCGATCACACAGAAAGATGTGGGGCACTCCCAGCTCCGCGTGGATGGTCTCGGCCATCCATTTGGTCACCGGAGCGGCGATTCCGACGCCCTCCGCCGTGCATGGCATCGCCGGCGATTAGCCGCCGGCCTAACCCCGGTATAATTAGCTCTAATGACGCCATTAGCTAATCCCGTGTCAGTGACGGATGGGCCCCACGCCGAATTAACCCCGGCTTTATTTCTTTTTAGGTTAGTTTAATTTCTGTTTAGATTAGTACTAATCTTGTGGACCCCACGTGTCAGCTTTGACTTTGACCAAGTCAGCGTTGACCGGTCCCACATGTCATCCACCCAACCCAGCTCCGAGTCACTGACCAATGGGTCCCACAGGTCAGGATTGACCTGGACCCCGCCTGTTGACCGCTAACATCACAGTGACGTCATGCTGACGCAATAACTCTTTTCTGGATTTATTCTTTACAATAAATTCCAGAAAATAATGCAAACTTCTAGAAATCACAGAAAATCAACCGTAACTGTAAATGCAAAGATTTATATATGACAAATGATCAGAAAAATCCAATCTATCCATCTGTACCATTTGCATGCATGTTAGAACACTTTAACCCTGATTTTCAAGTGAAACAAGATAATGCACCATTATGACTATATACATGAGCTTACATTTGAATCTTTGATTCGAATGGGTTCAAATCAACCTGTCCTAGTATGCATTAGTCAAAACACATTCATATTGACATGTCATGATCATGCATCATATTGTGCATTGCATTGATTGTGTTTTCTTTTTTTGTTGCCGGTATTTGTCCCCTCTCGATAGACGTGGTACCGACGATGAGTTCGATGACACCGATGAAGAACTATATTATCTTCAGAAGTGCCAGGCAAGCAAAAAACCCCTTGTTCATTCCGATACAATCCCACTATCTCGCTCCTGCTCTCTTTTACTACATTAGGACAACAACGATTCAACTGTTACATGCTGCGGTAGCTGAACCCCTTTTCCTCTGCATGACCTATCATTGCCACAGTAAATAGATGAAACCCACTACTATGAGTAGGAGTTGTTTGAGCCCTGATGTGCCTACTCATTCATGCTTGTTTGTCATGCCTGCTACTGCTTAGAGTTGAGTCAGGTCTGATTCATCGGGGATGAATTGGAATGGTGATGAACATGTCCTACTGTGTGTGAACTAAGTGTGTGAACATGATTTGGTAAAGGTAGCGGTGAGAGGCCATGTAGGAGTACATGGTGGGTTGTCTCATTGAAACCGTCCTCAGGAACTGAGTTATGTGTTTGTGATCCATGAAACAGCTGAAAGTGCAACTATCCCTAGGTGGTTTTGGTAATTCATAACAACATATAGCTCATTGAGCTAATACTATTCCAAGATAATTATTTCAGGAAAGCTCAATGATTGGCATGGCATGGATGTGAAAGTGGAACCCTCAAAATGCTAAGGACAAAGGATTGGCTCAAGCTCAAAAGCTCAAGACTCTTCATTTTATATTTTAGTGATCCAAGATCACATTGAGTCTTTAGGAAAAGCCAATACTATTAAGGAGGGATGAGGTGTTGCTTAATGAGCCTCTTGCTTCATGTGCTTAATGATATGCTCCAAAATCCTCAACTACTTTCCCATATCCACATATGACCTAAACCCTAAGCCAAACTCGGTCCTACCGATAAGGATCTCGGTCTCACCGAGATGGGGTTGCAAACTCTCTGTTTCCCTTTCGTAACTTTTCGGTCCCACCGAAAGAGCGAATCGGTCCCACTGAGATTGCAATGTAAACTCAGTGTTTCCCCTTTGTAACTTTTCGGTCTCACCGAGTTCCACTCGGGATCACCGAAAGAGCAAATCGGTCCCACCGAGTTTGCCTGACCAACTCTCTGGTTAGCTAATTACCAAATTCGGTCTCACCGAGTTTGTGTAATCGGTCTCACCGAGATTACGTTATGCCCAAACCCTAACCATATCGGTCCTACCGAGTTGCATATCAGTCCCACCGAAAATCACTAACGGTCACTAGGTTTACATTTTCGGTCCGACCGAGCTTGTTGATTCGGTCCCACCGAGATTGGAAAACTGTGTAACGGTTGGATTTTGTGTGGAGACTATATATACCCCTCCACCTTCTTCTCATTCAGAGAGAGAGCCATTAGAACACACACACCATTCCAACTCATATGTTCTGAGAGAGAACCACCTACTCATGTGTTGAGACCAAGACATTCCATTCCTACCATATGAATCTTGATCTCTAGCCTTCCCAAGTTGCTTTCCACTCAAATCTTCTTTCCACCAAATCCAAATCCTATGAGAGAGAGTTGAGTGTTGGGGAGACTATCATTTGAAGCACAAGAGCAAGGAGTTCATTACCTACACACCATTTGTTACTTCTTGGAGAGTGGTGTCTCCTAGATTGGCTAGGTGTCACTTGGGAGCCTCCAACAAGATTGTGGAGTTGGACCAAGGAGTTTATAAGGGCAAGGAGATCGCCTACTTCGTGAAGATCTATCGCTAGTGAGGCAGGTCCTTCGTGGGCGATGGCCATGGTGGGATAGAAAAGGTTGCTTCTTCGTGGACCTGTTGTGGGTGGTTGCTTCTTCGTGGACCCTTCGTGGGTGGAGCCCTGTGTGGACTCGCGCAACCGTTACCCTTCATGGGTTGAAGTCTCCATCAACGTGGATGTAGGATAGCACCACCTATCCGAACCACGGGAAAAACATCCGTGTCTCCAATAGCATTTGAATTCTCCAAACCCTTCCCTTTACATTCTTGCAAGTTGCATGCTTTACGTTCTGCTGCCAATATACTCTTTGCATGCTTGCTTGAATTGTGTGATGACTGCTTGACTTGTCTTAAAATAGCTAAAATCTGCCAAGAACTAAAATTGGGAAAAGGTTAAGTTTTTATTTGGTCAAGTAGTCTAATCACCCCCCTCTAGACATACTTTCGATCCTACAAGTGGTATCAGAGCTTTGGTCTCCATTTTTTTGATCTCCATAGCTTTTGGTGGTCATAGCCTTGGTTTCACAACCTAGGAGAGTATGGCGTCTAGCGAGGGAAATTATCACCGTAGAGGTCCTTACTTTGATGGTACTAATTTTGCTAGTTGGAAGCATAAAATGAAAATGCATATTCTTGGACATAACCCCGCTGTTTGGGCTATTGTGTGTGTTGGTTTGCAAGGTGACTTCTTTGACGGGAGAGAACCAAACCGTGAAGCTACCGCGGATGAGTTGAAGATGTTGCAATACAATGCTCAAGCTTGTGATATTCTCTTCAACAGATTGTGCCCCGAAGAATTCAACAAAATCAACCGCCTTGAGAATGCAAAGGAAATTTGGGACACTTTGATTGATATGCACGAAGGTACCGACTCCGTCAAGGAATCCAAGTTGGATGTGCTTCAAAGCCAACTTGACAAGTTCAAGATGAAGGATGGTGAAGGTGTCGCTGAAATGTACTCTAGGCTTGCTCTCATCACAAATGAGATTGCCGGCTTAGGAAGTGAAGAGATGACCGATAGATTCATCATCAAGAAGATCCTAAGAGCCTTGGATGGAAAATATGATACCGTGTGCACATTGATCCAAATGATACCCAATTACAAAGATCTCAAGCCAACAGAGGTGATTGGAAGAATTGTTGCTCATGAGATGTCACTTAAGGATAAAGAGGAACTTCACAACAAATCAAGTGGTGCCTATAAAGACTCATGTGAAGCCCCTACATCATCAAGTGAGAAACAAGACTTCAATGAATAATTGAGCTTAATGGTGAAGAACTTCAACAAGTTCTACAAGAGTAGAAGCAAAGATAGAAGCTCCAAGTCAAGGTCCTACAATGACAAAAGATCTTCTAGTCGAGAGAGAAACTGTTACAATTGTGGAAGACCCAGACACTATTCCAATGAGTGTACGGTTCCCTACAAGAGAAGAGAAGATTCTCCAAAAAGAAGAAGCAAAGGATCACCACCAAGAGAGAGAAGGAGTAGAGATGATCATTATGGACAAAGATACTCACAGAGAAGCAAGGATTCGGAAAGGAAGGAAAAATCATCAAGGAGCTACACAAGATGAAGACATCAAGCTCATGTTGGTGAATGGGTATCCGGCTCCGACTCCGACAGCCACTTCGAGAGAAGTTATCACTCCAACTCTGAAGATACTCAAGATGAAGGTGTTGCCGGTCTAGCACTTGTGTCAACCAACTCCTACGACATATTTGACTCATCAAATGAAGGAATTGGAAGATGCTTCATGGCCAAAGGTCCTAAGGTAACACACCCCGAGTATGTTGATTTCAATAGTGATGAAGATGACTTGTTAGGTGATGATTTGCTTGGTGACAACTCTAGTGATGAATACTATGATGAAAGACCAATTAATCATGCTAATCAAGATAAAACGAATGACAATGATAAGGAGAAGATTGAGGCTCTAACTAAAGAACTAAAAACTCTTAAGTTAGCTCATGACACTATCTTCGAAGATCATCGAGAACTTTTAAGATCTCATGAGAAACTACGCTTTGAAAAGCTCAATCTTGAGCAAGATCATGAGTTCTTAAAGACAATCAATGATGATCTCCGCAAGAAAAGTTCTTCTTACATTGCCAA